>NW_008626783.1:1480-10629 GCF_000691845.1 Merops nubicus | reverse complement strand
TGCACGGGCAGGGTGGAGGGTGTAGGACAGATCCCCAAACCCACAAAACTGGAACATCACCCTGCACGGGGGCACATCTCCCTCCCCACCCCTTCCCCCCAGCAGAGACCCCTAGCCACACATTCCCAAATTCCCCAGGCAACCGAAGACGAGGAGATTAAATCCCCCCCCAGCCCCTCTCCTCCAAGGCTGAGAACAATGGGGGCAGGACGTGGGGACAGCTTGTGGTGCCTGGTGCACACTGGGGTCCCCCGTGGGGTGAGGAGCCCTGGGAGCCCCCGGTGCAGGGGCAGCACCAGCAGTGCCAGCACAATGGGGCGCAGATGAGAGAGGAGCTCGCTCGCTTTGTGTCCAAACTCAACAGAGGAAATAATGCCCCAGAGCACAACCCGCACGACCCAGCAGCTGCAAAATGGCATTATGCAAATGAATGCTGGAGTTTCGTTTATTTGTGCTTAAATAAATCACAAATGAAACTTCAGTTTTCTCCCTACTTTCAGTTTTAGCTTTTGGGCGGTTCGTAGGGGGCCAGCTCTAATTCTGCCCTAGAAGAGGTGATGCTGGTGCTCAAGGAGAGCTGTGCCCAACCCAGGCAGCACCGTGCTGCCCAGCAGGGCTCGTCCTCACCACCAGGACTCGTCCTCACCACCAGGACTGTGTCATCCTCCAGCCCTGGGGAGAGCAGAGGGGTCACAGCACCCCCAGCACAGTCACTGCCTGGGGCTCCCGCAGAGCCTCACCTTGGCATCTGCTCCCTGCCAGCACCACCATGGACAGGGGATGTCTCAGGGCCTCAGTTTACCCATCTGTGAAACAGGCACGATGCTCAAGCTGCCCAAGGACTAAGGAAATGTGAGTGTAGGAGGATCTGTCACCCCCTGAGGTCCCGTGGCCCCCGGAGCAGTGTGACCCCCACAGCCGGGCACCGCTGCCCGCAGCCAGCAGCCCTGGCACAGTTTGGAGCAGCCCTAACTCCCAGCAGGGACAGCTGGGAGGAAATCACCACGGGGACAAAAAGCCAAAGCAGGTGGGGACAGTGGTCCCCCAGCTCTACACGGGGTGATGTTGGAGGGGGGGTGATGCCACGTCCCTGCCCTGCTGTGCTCCCCCTTTCCGAGTGGCCCAGCTGCAGCACAAAGCGGGGGGCAGCAGCACGAGACATCCCATTTAATTCACTTCTGCCTCTGCCCCCCACCCCCGGCCATCTGGGTACCTGCCTGGTAGCTCCCAAATTAAATCAGGCTACCTCTGGAGCTCACAAATAATGACAAGGGGCTCTTTAATGAGTCTCCCGTTCTGAATGGCTTCCCAGCAGAGCGGCAGGTCCCCGCGCCTCCCTTTGTGCTGCTGCTTTTTGTTACCAGCCTGAGAATGGGGTTTGGGAGGGAATGGCTGGGCCAGAGGGGCGGCGGGGGGGGGTAGCCGAGGGCAGACCCTGCCCCCCTCCTTGGCTTCTGTGGTGAAGGGGTGATGGGAAGGGAGGTGAAGCCTTTGGGAGCCAGCACCCTGGTTTGGCATGTTGGGTCTGATCTGGCACTGCCAAACCCAGGTCTCGGTTCACTTCTGGGCTCCCCAGTTCCAGAGAGACCAGGAGCTACTGGAGAGAGTTCAGCAGAAGCTACAGAGATGCTGAGGGGCTGGAGCATCTCTGTGCCAGGACAGGCTGAGAGCCCTGGGGCTGCTGAGCTGGAGGAGAGAAGCCTCAGAGGGGATCTGATCAGTGCTGAGCAAGAGCTAAAGGGCCCCGGGGGGCAAGAGGCTGGGGCCAGACTCTGGTCAGTGGTGCCCAGCGACAGGACCAGGGGCAACAGCCACCAACTGGAACCCAGGAGGTGCCACCTGAGCAGGAGGAGAAACTTCTTTGGGGTGAGGGTGCAGAGCCTGGAGCAGCTGCCCAGAGAGGCTGTGGAGGCTCCTGCTCTGGAGAGATCCCAAACCTGCCTGGCTGTGACCCTGGGCACCCTGCTGGGGGTGAGCTGCTGGAGCAGGGGGGTTGGATGAGATGATCTCCAGAGATCCCTTCCCACCCCACCACGCTGGGGCTCTGTGATTTGGCAAACACCTTCCCCACTCCCCCCCAGCATCATCCCCGCTGCTGAACTCTCCGTCTGAACCAAACACTGCACCAGACCTCCCAGGCAGCCCGGGCTGAGCAGCTCTCAGCCCTTGGGGGTGCCCATCCCCACTGCCCTGTGCCACCCCACGTCCCCCCTGTGCCCACGGTGGCTATTTCCCCTTGCAGACACAAAGCCACCCGAGAGCCTGGGCGGTCCGGCTGGGACCCAGCGTCCATTAGGGAGCTATTGATATATTTAGAGGAGCTTGTAACACGGAGGCTTTTCAGGCTGACCCTCTGCCTCCCATTCAGGCAGCAGACAATGATGAATGAGCCCCGGAGAATAGAGGCAGCCCAGCTGAGGCTGACGCTCCTGTTCTTCTTGAAAAGGTAGAAAAAGGATCCTGAAGGAGCAAGGAATAATTAAAAAAATAAATGAACTGGCTTGGGCAGCGATGACAGAAGCCCTGCTTGATTTGCAAGGGCTGAGCATGCTTCACAGACCTGTGCTGCCCTTTCTATTCAAGGGAGAAGATCCTTGGGAGAAAACTCTGCTGCAGCAGAGAGAATGCGAGGAGCATTAAAAATGTAAAGCTAGAGAATTCTCTTTAGTCAACTGCATAACCCCAGGCCGTGTTTGTCACTGTCACAGTGATGAATTGGGAGCTGTCTGAAATCAGCATGCTCACTTTAATAATGTCACTTTCCCTGAGCCCTAAAAAATGTCTTTCTGAACCAGCTGGACAGAGTCTATTCCTTAGCCCAGCAATTACCCGTTTCCTTGGGCTTCGTTGGGCACCCAGCAGCTCTGGGCAGCTTGGGAGGGAAGGTCCTGGGCAGGGAGAGGCAGGGGGGAGGCAGGGGGACAGGCAGGACTCAGCACAGCCTCCCTGCAGGCACAGGCTGGGGCTACCAGGTGACACCGGTGGCCACCAGACCCAGGGAAGGGATGCTCAGGCACCAGGAGCTTTCGTTGCAGATGATTTTCTTGCCCTGCCTCAGCTTTTCTATTTCCGAATTAACTTTTAGCTCCTTGGTTGGAAAAAACAACATTCAGTTTTGCATTTTAAACCCTGAATTTCAAAGCTGCTTTTTTTTGCCGCCAGCGTGTCGGGTGGTTTTTTTTTTTTTTCCTGGGAAATGAGATCATTTGCAATGGAAATTGGGCCCATATTTTTTGCAGGGAAGCAAATGGAATTAAATCGTTTGTATTGAAACGTAGAAAAGTTCCCAGAAATTTCATTTCAATTGCCTTTCATGGTAGCTGGTCCTGCCACCTCTCTACAGCCAGGAGCAGACGGTGTGGGCATCGCCAGCCTGGTTTTCTAAAATCCACTGAGACACTCAGAAAAGTCCCTGGAGAAGCTCCTGGGGGTCACAGCACCAAGCTCAGGGCACCTGCAGAGCCCTTCTCCTGAAGCAAGGCAGCTCTGTGTGCTGCAGATGCTCCCTGCACAGGCACAGCCTTGCCTGGGACTTTTGGCCCTTTCTTTTTTCAGCATCAGAGGCACAGGTCCCACATCCCTGGAGCTCCCAGGTTCTTTCTTTTTCCAGCATCAGAGGAGCTGGTCCTACATCCCTGGAGCTCCCAGGTCCTTTCTTTTTTCCAGCATCAGAGGCACAGGTCCCACATCCCTGGAGCTCCCAGGTCCTTTCTTTTTCCAGCATCAGAGGAGCTGGTCCCACATCCCTGGAGCTCCCAGGTTCTTCCTTTTTCCAGCATCAGAGGAGCTGGTCCCACATCCTTGGAGCTCCCAGGTCCTTTCTTTTTCCAGCATCAGAAGCACAGGTCCCACATCCCTGGAGCTCCCAGGTCCTTTCTTTTTCCAGCATCAGAGGCACAGCTCCCACATCCCTCACAGGTCCTTCCTTTTTTCAGCATCAGTGGTGCAGGTCCCACATCCCTGCAGCTCCCAGCCTGCCCCTGTGGGCACAAAACCCCTTTCCCACATCCATCCATTTTAGCTAGTTTTCCAGCCAACCTTTCAAACCCATTATTTCCCAGGGTTGCTATTTCCCAGGGTTGCTTTTTCCCCCCTCCCTACAAACTTTGGCCATCTTGCTGCTCACCACTAGCCCTAAGATAAAACCCATTTCAAAGCAGTTTCTATAACGAGCAGCAGCACATTAGAAAACCAACAACAGAAGAGATGAGACCGGGATAAAACTAACCTGAAAAGAAGCACCATCCCTTTAAGGAGAGATAATGAACGGAGAAGCTGTTGCTTGGCATGTTTGCAGAGAATCGCTAATTAAAACATCCCTTCTGCAAAGTATGCTGAGCCCATTGATTCTTCCCCCCACACAGTTCATTTGCTGCTAGGAAGGCAAAGTCGCCAGGGTCCTCATTATAAAAATTTCACTGGCTGCAGCTAATGGTTGTAATTAATAGGTGCAATAAATTTCAAATGGGCAGCCAGGGTGTTCATTAGCTGTGGGCTGACTCAGCACCGGTGGCCCCACCACTTACTAAATAACCCATTTCCAAGCAGCCGGGAGGAGGAAGGTGCTCTGTGGCACAACTGGTGCATCTGTAATTCCCCACCAAGTGTAGAGCTGAATAAATAATTCCTAGCAAGTCCTGGATGTGGCTTTTTTTTGTGTCCCGTGGGTGAATTGTCCGTGCAAACCTCGCCCAGCTAATCAGGGGCAGGTTCCTCTCAAAAGCACCAGCGTGGCCAAGTGACCTGGATTCCATGTGGGATCAGCACTCGAGGAACTGAACCCTCTGGTGCAAAGGTTGGGTCAATACCCCACGACAGCATCGTAGCCAGGGATCAAACCCTGGGGGAGCCTTTCCTGGAAAGCACAGACCCACACATCTAGGGCTCTGCCTGTTGGGGATGTGGGCTGAGGAGTGATTTTTAGTGCCCTGGTCCTTCTCTGGGCATCCTGAGAAAGGGCTGAGCTTTAAAATCTCCCCAGGCTCCCACTGAGCATCATCCCCTCCATAGGAGACCCCAGTGCCACAGTCCCATGTGTGCACCAGCCCTGCCAGGGGCTGCCAGCAAGGTGCTGAGTGCCCCAGGCTCCCACTGAGCATCATCCCCACCATAAGAGGCCCCAGTGCCACAGCCCCACGTGTCCACCAGCCCTCCCAGGGGCTGCCAGCGGGGTGCTGGGTCCCATCACAGCTTTGATTAAAAACCCTGAGCGTTTCGGTTCATTATCACCTGGCTGTAATTAAAATATTAATAATTGGCACTGTCTCCCTATGTTATCCCCCGGGACCAGCACCCATGGGGCTGGGCAATCCAGCAAGAGGCTGGTGCTGCCCAGCACATCCTCAATGCTGCATGGAGACAAACCCCATCCCGAGCCCCAGCCCATGCGCTGTGCTGTGGGATGGAAGCTGGGAGCTGGTGCCCTGCACACGAGCCTGGTGCCTCTGGCATGGCTGGAGCCAAAATCCCTGCTGCTGCCCTGGGGGATGGCCAGGGGCTGATCCAGCAGCACAGGGGCTCTGTGCCTGGGCACGTGGCTGCGATTTCCCCTCCTTGCAGGGCAGCACAGGGCAAGCCTCTGCCTCACCCACCCTGTTTTGGGATCCTGGAGCTCCACACCCAGCTCCTGGAGGAAGGCAGGGACGATGGATGCCTCACTCATAAGTGGCAGTTATTATCTGTAATTAGCAGCTTGTCCTGCTCTGCACATTCCCTCCCCAGAGCTCAGGAAGGAGCTGGGACTGCTGGAGGGGTCCAGCTGCTCCAGCATCTTCTTTTGCTGGGTGTTTTGGGAGGCAGAGCTGCCCAGGAGCATCTCTGCAGCTGGACCAGGGATGACATTTCAACCGCTGCCTCTTTTAAAAGGAGGTGTGTGCCTATGTTCTCAAAGATGCTTTGAAAAGGCCAACCTCCTGTTTTATTTAATGCAGTGAATGTTTTATGAGCACAGCAGCCGAGGGGTTTTGCTTTGCCTGGCCCTGGACGTGGGCAGTAATCGCAGCCGCAGGGGCCACAGGCAGAGCTTGAGCTAATTGAAAGGTGACTGGAGCTGCTGCTGGGAGGGGGATGCCAGACAAGCTGAGAGCTCACCTGGAGCTGGCAGCATCTCCTCTTCACCATGGACCTTTTCCAGGGGTCCCTGCCAATGCCTTCTGTATGGCAGGGCTTGCATGGAAACCCTTGTCCCGTGCGTGCCTCCCCCCTGGCCTCCTGCAGCCCCCACTGAGCATCCCCTGAGGGTCACACAGACAGAACCACAAGTCCAGTCTTGCTGCTTAAGCCCTTGCACCTCGCCAGGGAGCACTGGAGCTGGCCAAACAACGGCAAGAAAGAGACTGAGCAGAAAGTCACCAACCCTGGCTCCTGACCACCAGACACCCTGGCCAAGGTGCCCGCTCGGTTTCCTCCCACCCTGGCCGCTCCTGAAGGCAGCAGAGTGTGGGTCTGGGGGCTCGTGCTCCCTCTGCTCCCCCCCTGCTCAGTGCCTGCCTTGCTAAAGGGAAAATCCACAGCAAAAAGGGCAGTGAGAGCAAGTCTCAGGGGTGCAGCATCTCATCGGCGTGGCACAGACAGGCTGCCAATAATCCTGCTCTGAGCTGCTTTGCCCAACAGCCACCCAAATATTGCCAGGGGGGTTGCAACCCCCTGGGGGTCTCCTGGTGGCTGGTTGATGCTCAGGGGTGGGTCTATACCCCCACTCCCCCATAGCTCCTTCCCCCCGAGGCTGCAGGGATGCTGGTGCCCCCCTGGGGAGCCACCACAGCCCAGCACCCACCCAGCACCCAGCACCCCACCAGGACCAGGGAGGATTTTGCCCAGCGCAACATTTTAGGTTGTGACAAAGTGAAAAATGGGACTCTGGGGGTATTTTGGGGTAATTCAGCCTCTTCTCCCCTTCTTGGTGGTTAAGGGCACCCTCGTTTCGGGGTCTCCATCCCGGAGCAGGGGCCAAGCCATGCGTGTTGTCCTGAATGGCTCAGGGCAGCCCATTGTCAGGGGTGAATTTTCTGAATGAGCAAATCCTCATTAAAAAATAATTAAAACAGCCTGGTGAGATTGGCTTAATTCCTTTCATTTTGACTGATGGCGTTTAGTTTTGATGATTTATGTGGCACAGTCTTGCCAGCTCTCCTGCTTTCATTGTTGGAACTCATGGGATTTTATGATTTTCTTCCTTCCACACCTCCTTGAGTCATGGGATTACAGCTGAATCTCAGCTTTCATTTTTTTCAATGACTATTATTTTTAAAGATGCATTCCAGGCTGGTGAAATAAACTTGAAAGCCTGACACCTAATGACTCAAAGCTCAGGAAGTGAGGAAAAAAAAAAGAATAATAAAGGAGAAATTGCTTGCTTCCTGCTTGGGGAGGGTGGTGTGTGACCCCCCACGGCTGCTCAGGTGCTGATGGAGGTGGGGGGATCAGTGGCAGGATTTGCAATGGGGTCTGCAGCAGCACCCTCCTTTCCCACCCAGCTCTGCCAGGCTGCCGTGCTCACAGGCATTAAAAAAAGGCCAAATTTGCCAAGCCCTGCTATATAATTCAACCTGTCCTTCTCTCATGCTCCCGGCCACCAGCTCCCCTCCAACGTCCTCATGGCACCGAGCTGCCCACGGCCTCCTGGGCACTGCAGGGATGGATCCTGCCTGCTGCAAACTGGGTGGCTCCAGGTTCTGCAGCATCCCTGGGAGGGGTGACGGGGCTGGAGATGCAGATGCTTTCCTCAGCCCCCTGCTTGCCTGTGCTTGGGGAGAGCCAAGGAGCAGAAGGGTGCCCTCCCATCACCTGGCAGCCCTTTCAGTGCCAGGTTAAGGCAGCGGCTGCGACCCTTGGAAATGCCCTCGGTGTCTGCCTGATGCTTTTGTTCCACGGGGCTGCAGGTGGGGATGCTTTGAACCGTGTGAGAACAGCTCCCTGCCAAAGAAAAGCTGCTCCCAGTGCCCTCGCAGCCCCTCGGCCAGCACCTGGCACCCTGTCAGCTCTGAAAAGCCGTGCCCCCCACCCTCCCCGACCCCCTTTGTCTGCCCCTCCGCTCGCCACCCCCTGCTCCATCCCTCTTGCTAAAGCCCTGCAAGGCTTCAATGCCCCCTTTCACTTGTTATTTGTCGCCAAATAATTCTGGGTGATTAAAAAGGGATCAGGAGTCCGGGCGGTTTGCAGAGGTGCCTGGAAGGTGGAGTCCCTCCTCTGTGTAGCCCATGGCTTTTCGCCCTACATGAGTTAGGAAAAGCAATCACATAGGAATAAAAAGCCATAGACCACAGCAGAGGGCTTACCCAGGATAAGCCAGCAGAGTTTGGGGAAGGAAAAGGAAAGAGGCAAAGGAAAGGAAAAAATAAACCCAAAGGAACCCTTCTAAGTCGTTCTCCCTGTGCCCAGCTGGGTGCACAACCCTGTATGGGCACCCTAAAAATAGGGGAGCCCACCCAAAACACCCCTCAGCACCACGGCGTTGAGGGGGGTCCCTCCTGGGGTCCCCCCCGGGTCAGGAAGGAGAGAACCAAACCTGCCACATCTGTCCCCTCTGCAGCGAGCTGCCTGAGCCCAGGGGGAGGACCCAGAGCCCTGATTTTCTGCTCCAAACGTTGTGATGACCCAAGATGGGAGGACAACGGTGTCTTGCAGCAGAGATGATGCTTTGAAGACAACGTGCCATAGCCTGAATCAATGGCAGGATGCCCAAGGAGCAGGCAGGGAAGTGGTTTCTTCTCCCTCTGCCAATGTCCTGGCCACAGCTACTCTTTGTCTCTGTCAGTAAGATGGTATTTCCCTAACATATCTTTTTGTGCTGCTTTTAAACCCGATGAACCTTGATTTATAAACCAGATAGTCGCTCTGGTCACAAATGGAGCAGCACAAATTTACACCTGCAGATGAAGTGTCCCTCTCCACAGAGGACCACCTTGCTCTTCATCAGCCCGGGAGCTCACAGGGAAAATCCCTTTTGCAAGCAAGAAGGGAAAACTCTTGCCTTGGGGTAGAGCTGTACCATGGCCTGGAGCTGTTTGGGAAATCTGGGCTACCAAGTGACTTGCCCACAGTCACAGGGTCGCTCAGCAGCAGAACTAGGAACTGAAACCCTCCCCTCCACCCCACCACCCCCGCAGCTCACCTGGCTGTGGAGGCAGCGGGTGCTCAGCAGCCAGGGG
>NW_008626783.1:1141-1457 GCF_000691845.1 Merops nubicus | reverse complement strand
GTAGAAAGAAAGTTCTGGCTGCAAACCCGCCTCCCGTCCTCTTCCCCCACTGCTGCCTTTGCCAGGGAGCCTCTGTCTCTTCCCCACAAAAGAGGCAGCTCGGGACGAGGTGACGTGTTTCCAAGGGAGCAGCTGCTCCAGCAGCTCCTCCGAGAGCTGGACGCAGACCTTATTCTTTAGGAAAAGCCCCTGCACCTCCCCACACCTGGGGGAGCTCCTCCGGTGGCCCCAAAACTGCCCAGGTTGTCCCTGGGAAAGCTCTGGCCTCTGCTTTCATTGTCTTCCCCTGCCCGGACGTCGGCTGGGTTAGCAGCAC
>NW_008626783.1:625-840 GCF_000691845.1 Merops nubicus | reverse complement strand
TGCCAGGAGCTGATGAGGTCAGCTCTGTTATTGAGTCTAGGAAACTCCCTTTCTTGTTGCCCTAGGAAGAATCCTTGGGAAATTCGATGTTTCTAAAACTCTACAGCAAGCAGATTTGGAAGTGGGAAGGATTTTGCACCCTGGGGTTGGTCATAGCAGTGAAGATGACTTTGACCTACAAACCGAACTCCTGAAGCACAGGGGCAGCTCTGAAC
>NW_008626783.1:0-454 GCF_000691845.1 Merops nubicus | reverse complement strand
TCCGCCCCCAGCCTGACACCCTTGGGTGCTGCCAGCACACCAGGGGTCCCATGTGGGTGTCTGCCCCTTGGCTCAGCCACCAACCCACCCCCTGGTCCCTGGGGTGCAGCAAGGAGACAGCCTCAATTTCGTCGCATTGGAGGGGAAATCTGTCTAGCTAAGCTTCAAGGCACTTCAGGATATCATAGAACTGTTCTGTTTGGAAGAGACCTTCAAGATCATCAAGCCCAACCGTTACCATGGCCCTTGTGGCTCTGCTGCCCTCCCCAAGGAGGTTGCCCCCGTCTCAGCCCCAGTGCCAAGCTGTTCTCCCCAGGGCACAGACCCCCAGGAGAGCCACCAGCCCCACACCACACCCCGGGGACATGAGGACAGCCCGGAGCCACCGCCCGAGCACGGCTGACCTCACCTTTGGCAGCATGGCATCCTCTTGGCAGGGAGGGCAGGGTGCCAG
>NW_008626782.1:0-12502 GCF_000691845.1 Merops nubicus | reverse complement strand
GACAGCGGCCGCTGCCAGCGCCGTTCGGAGCAGCCCGAGCCCGCCGGGACCAGGCGTGCCCCCGCCCAGCGCTTTCGTCAGCCCCCCGCCGTCGGTTTGGGGTTTCTCGCAGGCCTGAGGCAAAGACGTGCCAGGCTCCCACTCTGCTCCTGGAGCAAGCGGAGCGAGTGTGGACAGGGAGCTGCTGCGCTGGGGTCGACCGTCGCCTGAGGTTTGTGTAGAAGAGGCTGGGTGGCCCTTGGGAAGATTGGTGGTGGTAGAAAGAGGGTTGGATAATGTCAGCTGCAAATCCAAGTAAGTTCGGGATGGAGGTGGTCACGGTGTGGATGCTCTGGGTTTGATGTTTACCATCCAGAGATGGAAGCAGGACTGTACTGTGCAGGGTTATCTAACTTTCCTTCCAGCTGTGGGATGCAACACTGCCAGGAAGGGTTTCCTTGGTCCAGAGGCTAAACCAGAAAGTAAATATTTCAGCTGTGTGGTGCAAACTAAGGTGATGAGAACCCAAAAATGTTGTGTGTGCAGGGTAGAGATGGCGACCACAGCGATGGGCACGGCCAAGGGGAGCACTGCAAAAAACAACATTTACCTTCAAACCCATTTTTGTAATCTTCCTGGTATGTTGGCTTTGATTTAGGATGCACTGAATGGGAACAGCTGGTCTCGTAAATTATTCCCAAAATGGTAAATGGGAGGAGGGAGCCCATAACCTCGGGTTTATAACTAATTATTTTTAGCTTTAGCTGTAATATTTCAAAGATAAATATTTCTGCTGAAACGACAACCAGCCTGGTGAACAGTGACCTGGCTGGGCAATCTGTGGTCAAGGAGGGATCAATATATGGACCCGTGAAAATAATCCTGAAACAGGAAGATAAGATGTGGGGAGAAGCCTATTGCAGCTGTGGGTGTTGTTGGTCTCCCGGCAGAGATTCCAAACCACTTGTGAGTAGGAAAACCAGGGACACATTCAGCTCCTTTCTAGGAAGTCTGGTTATGGAGAAGGTTTTGTCTCCCAGTTGCAGCAATCACCCCCCAGTGCAGTGCTGGGGCTTTCCCGTTCCTGCAGGAGCCATCCAGTTTGGTGTCACCCAGTCTCCTTTCGCCCTCAGAGAAATGAAATAACCCCCCTTGAATTTCTTTGCCACCAAGCAGGAGTGTGGCATTGCTTCCTCTTGAACAGCCTCTGTGTCCCTTGGTGTGGGCATGTTTCGGGAGGGAGAGGTTTGGTCTCCAGACATCCTTCACATGAGGAGCAGCTCTGAGGTTCTGTGAGATGGCTGGTGTTAGATGAATACAAGCTCATTCATAAGCTCGTTGCTGATTCAGGTCCCTCCCCTTGTGGTTTTGCAGCTGCCAAATATTTTGAAAGTTGCATTTTTATCACCAAGTGTTATGCATCAAATCTTGGGTCTTTTCAGTGAAGCTTTGGGAGCAGCACCAGGAATGAATGTGGCCCTGTTTGTTAGAGAAAAAAAACTCATCATGGAATCATAGAAGGGTTTGGGTTGGAAGGGACCTTAACGATCACCCAGTTCCAACCCCCTGCCATGGGCAGGGACACCTCCCACTAGACCAGGTTGCTCAAAGCCTGGTCCAGCCTGGCTTTGGACACTTCCAGGGAAGGGGCATCCACAACTCTGCCTGTGCCAGTGTCCCTACACCCTCACAAGAAAGAATTTCTTCCTTACATCTAATCTAAATCCCTCCTTTTTCAGCTCAAAGCCGTTACCCCTTGTCCTATCACTACGTGCCCTTGTAGATGTGGACAGTTATTGTATTTTCCATCTGGTGCCCTGAATGACAGGGGTGACATGACTCTGCCTTGCTTGAGAGCAGCGAGATACAGATTTTGGTCAATAAAACCCTGACCCTGGCTTGGGGGCTTGGAGAAGCCCATGGCTCAGGACACAAATCCCTGACCGTGCACATTTGCTCGCTGCCAGTGCTGGGGGAGAGCAGTGGGGAGGAATCTGCTGCAGAGAGCTCCTTCTTCAGCCCTGTGTACTTTAGACATTGATGGAATTCATATTTCTGGTGCTGTGTCTCAGGAAACCTGAAGTCCTACCCATCCCAGGGTTTAAACAGCATGTGAAATAGCAGTTATTGTCATTATTATGGTAATACACTGCCAAAATGGGCAATTTGGTGGAGAGAGAAACATGAAATGTAGTGAAAAAACCACTTGCAGGCAGAAGCTCACATCTTTCAAATCTGATTATCTTAAATGCATCATTGCAACCAGTTCCTCTGTCCATCAGGGCTGAACGTGAGTCTTGGTGCAAGTGGGAAAGCTTGAAAATACACCAGCCACCAAAACCACCTCCCCAGCCTGGGTGAGCAGGTGGGAAACGTGGCTGCAGGGCTCCCAGCATCCACATGGAAGTCACCCACAGAGGAGGAAGGTGACACGTCTGTCCTTTCCATACTCCTGATCAATGTGGAGAGTGGTTCCAGCTCGCCTGAAAATAACTATTCCTGTTTGAAGAGATATTTAAACCTGCCATGAATGTCGTCCATCCAAGTCTTGTTGGCTCAGGCCAGAAATCGATATAAAATGGCCCCGTGTCTCCGTGGGGGACTGCAGTGGTTGTCCAGGGAAGAGGAGTAAAATAGGCATGCAGATAATAGAGCTTTCCTAAAAGCACCTGAGAGTCCTGCTTTCAATGGGAGAGGACCAGTATTGGTGGCAGGACCTTTACTGGGGTCAGACAAGACAGACGGGATCACCTATCAGCTTTCACAACTACAAATGCCTGTTTTAGTGGTTTCTCAGGCTGGTGGGCTCAGGAAGCTCTGTTTGTGTGCCAGGGTGGGTTTTTCCAGTTCCACAAAATCCAGTATTCCATCTCTCAGTAAGCACCGAGGGTATCAGACACGGCAAAGCAGCCTTCCTTCCCTGCACTGCCCTCTCCATCTCCTGTCTCAGCAAGCAGCTGAGCAAGAGCAAGGTGGAAGAGCCTTTGCCAGCAAGTAGGAGCACCTTGGTTTGATGGTTCCGCTCTGCACCTAGCTTCTGAAAATGCCCAAAAGTTCCTGTTCTTCCTGAGGAAATGGAAGATGTTTCTAGCCCAGCTTGGGCCAAAGCTCTGGCTTTTGACAGGGCTGAGTGCAGGAGCCCGGAACACTCACCAAGTCCTGGCTGAGCCAAGGTCAGCTCTGTTGTCATAAAGCTGCTACCAGCTTCTTTCACCACATGGAAGTTATTTGGTATCATGGCAGCAAAACTTGATCTGTCCCAAGGTCAAGGAGATGGAAAACAGCAGCTTGGAAGAGACCAGAAACTAAAGGAGGGCTTCATTGGTTCCCCCTCCCCCCGAGACTTGTGGGATCGAGGCAAAAAGAATAAACATGAGGAATGAGGCACTTCAGATCTGTGGCTGCCTGCGGAGCGCCTTCGGTTCCTGCCTTCCGGGGGTTTGTCTGATCGCCTGGCGCGGGGGAAGGGGGCTCCAGGGACAGCGCCACGGCTTTCAAGGCACGGCTTGAAATCATGAGCATCGACCGAAGCTTTGTAAGGCTGTGGCTGGAATGAGCTGAAGGTCACTTGGAAAAGAGGTTATCAGAGGAAGGGATGGATGTGATCGTTTTCCCCTCCCGATGAGCCGTAACAGAGGGCGAAAGTTTGGACATCTGATACCTCCAGGTCTCCTCCTGACCCGTCTCTAATGGAAATGCTGGCAGGAAGCTCACAGCATTTATTAAACAGCAGTAAGCAGCTTTAATAAAATCAGTATCCACACAACTTTATTGCTGCTGTTTGAAAGCTCTTGCAGTGGCTGTTTAACCGCCGGCCGCCGAGGGTTGCACGCGTACGCTGGGAGCGATCGTCTCCTTTATTAAGTGGCTGTGGGTTAATTACTCCGATTTCTCAGGAGCCCGCCGCTCTCTCCGACAGCAGCCAGGCTCCGCACGGCCACGGGATGTTTTCCGTGGGAGCTCCCATCACCCAGCTGAGGAGTGATTTACTGCAGCCCCCATCGCCAGCCCCCGTCGCCAGCCCCCTCTGCTCCTTCCCCTGCAGAGTTTTCCAGCGAGGGCGAAGGCTGGTGGAGGGCTGAGCACGGCGCTGGGAGGCCAGCCCCAGCCTCTCCAGCAGTGCAACCACGAGCTGATGGGTTGCAGAAGGAGCTTGTCCCTCTACAGACCGCTTCCAGCTCCCAGCTTTTGTCTGGAGAAGCGCCGAGCCGGCAGCAGCTGCACGTGCTTCAGCCTTGGTTCTGCAGCAGGACACTGGCCCGAGCACCGCGAGGTGCCCGTTGCCATAAGCCACGTGCTGGAGCCATCCACTGGCCCTGAGGTGGAGGGTAAATTTTAAGTAGGAGTTTGGATGGAGTGCTGAGGGACGTGGTTTGGTGATGCCCTGGCAGTGCTGGGTTAACAGTTGGACTTGGTGATCTTAAAGGTCTCTTCCAAACACAGTGATTCTATGGTTCTGTGGCCTGGACTCTGCAGGTTATGATAATGTCCTTAAAGATTTATGTCCTTTTTCTCATCATACCTTTTTTACGTGCCACCTCCGCCACCCCCGATCTCCCTTTCATCATCAAGACCAGATGATGACTGGTCTTCCATCTCCAAATCCAGCCCTGCTCCACTCTGGCAGGTGCCATTGGGTAACACCTGCACAGCAGGGAGCCTGCCCAGCTGTGCATGGCTGCAGGGTGCATGCCAGGTTAGGACATGTCCAGCTTGCCAGCTCATCCTTTTGGACACTGATGGGTTTATAGCAGCAGGCTTCCTGGGTCTCAGGCATCGTTTAGTCTCTCCACTTAAATTTTGGGGCTGCTCAGCTGCCTTCTGCCCCCCAACAGGCAGCATGGAGCAGCCCAGCTCCAGTCTGAGCTGCCTGTGAAGGGTGTTGGGGGTAAAGGGGCTGCTGGCAGCAATGGCTGCATGATACCAAATGTACCCATGAAGGTGGCTGGTGGGCTCCTGGGGTGCAGAACTCTTAGAGTGGAAGCCTTGTTTGCTCTCAGTTTGGGAAAACCTCATGACACCTTCCTGCAATGCAAACCAGAACTTCAAACTGCTTTTATTTAGTTACTAATTTCTTTAATCCCACAAAGTTTCCAAAAACTGACTTTGTTAAATTCTGGAAGGGAACTCTTTCCAATGCCTGTGCCAGCTGATCACAGCCCCACCGCCGCACAACAGAGATCCCGCCCGTGTGGATGTCCCCAGCAGACTGGAAATGGGTTATTTTTCTTCCTTTGCAGTAAAAACAGAATTTAAAAATCTGTACAACAAATATTCCCCGAGAGGCTGTATTTATTCCTGGTATGTCCACTTGCAATAATAGCTGGGCTGGTGGTTGTGCAATCCAGCAGACCGCCTGGATGGAGCAGGTTTGGGTGTAACCCTTTGGGTACCGAGGGTGAGCAGCGTGTGTCCGTGGGTCTGTGTGGCAGAGGGGAGTGGGAGGTGGCAGGAGACCCCAGATCTGCCATCCCACAGCAATCCTGCCTGGGGAGGGGAGGGCAGGCAGCCACTTTCCTCATCAGCCCTGCAAGTATCCAGGATGGTGGCGGTGGCCACAGAGGGGCGGGCAGGGACTCATGGGGTGGGTTTTGAGCTGTTCCGTGGCCGTCTGTTTCCTATCATCTATGGGAGCAAAGCAAAATCCCCCCTGACAGCTGGTGTATAATGGAAAGCAGCCGCAATTTTAGGCCATGACCTCAGTCCTCACACTTGCAGGATGATCTCAGGCCGTGCCCAGGTGAAACTCTTCCCCGTTTCCCACCCTCTGCCAGCCCTGTTGGGTGAAGCTATCAGAAGCCAGTCATAGCTCCATCAAATGCCAGCCCATAATTAATGAATCTGCATGTTTCTACTACATCCATTCAGAGTTCCTAATTAAAAGCTTATTTAGGGGGACACGGACTTGAAGACCTCCTTCAGGCCTATGGGGATTACATCTGGGAAAAACGAGGGCTTATGTGTGTAATTGCAATAAGGAAACGCTCCAAATAAAAGCTTCCTGCTGGGTCTTTCCTGTGGGAAAACAAAACGATTCTTTTGGGCTCGCTTTAAAATCAGCACCATATAGAAACATGTCTGGTTTTCCATCGTGCTGCTTCGTAGAGAGAACATGAGCAACAAACCCCTACGAACGCGCTCGGAAAAGACTCACGAGCGTCACTGGACCCCAAAAATGTGGCAGAAAATATCTGGAGTAAACATGAAATAAGGCAACGTGCTCTTAAGTTTGTTTTGAACCCTGAGCACAGTAATTGCTTGGGAAAGCAGAAAGCTGTCAGCAGAGTCACAGCCCTGCGTGGTGTGGGATGCTGGAGCTGCGTGGGAAAGGCGGCCGCTGAAATGAGGGGGTTATTTTTCATTCCTCGGTAGGGATTTAACCCGTCTGTGCCTTGGGACCACAGACTGCTGCTGTTTCTCTGCATGTCCCGGCTCTCACGTCCTGCAGAGGCAAAACTTTTCTGCTTTTCTTCAGACTTAACCTGTGAAAGTCACATTTAGTGGTCTTGTGGGCACGGGGAGCTCGCGGGAGTGCCAGCAGCTCCGTTCTGCAGGCAGAGGAATGAAATGTGGTTTTTCCCTGCTAAAATGAACATTTTGGTTGCGCCGCTTGTTAGGGGTGGGAAAGATGCTGGTGCTGCTCCGTGATGCGAGTCCCTGTTGAGAGCCCCAGGAGAGCCCCCGGGTCCCGTTGGGGTGCTGCTGCTTTTCGGGGTGTTCTTTCCAGCCCTGGGAGAGGTTCACGGCCCGGGCGCGGGGCTGCGGGAGCCGGGCAGGGGCCGGACGCCGCTGTCTTTGCCAGCGGGAAGTCGCTGCGCGTTTAGCGCGGAGGCTGAGGGTCCTTTCCCCTGTCGCCAGGCTGGGGATGCAGCAATCTGGGGTGCCTGACAGGAACCCCAGGGGCTCGGGATGGGCACGCAGGACCACGGCACGGCTGCTCTGCGGGCAGAGCCCTGCCTCCAGCTTGAAGTTCGCGTCGATTCCCCGCGTCCCGCTCAGCATCTCCTGGGGCCGGGGGCTGGACGCGGGTGGACGGCCAGGAGCTGGAGCCGCGGGGAGAAGGGGAAAGGGCCACGGGGCTGTTTGTGCCCTTGCTGTGGGAACGGGGCTCCTGCAGGGTGGATTCGGGAGCCCCTCTGCGGCTCTGGTAGAGCTGCCGGCTCTCCATCGCGGCGGGCGCCTGAGCAGAATGAGTAATGCCGGGAGGGCGCAGCATGCGGCGGGCGAGCTCCGGCTGCAGCACCAGGTACAAGGAGAAGCGGGCTGTTAATCATTGACTGTCTTTTCAGGAATCTTTCCTGAGCAGGGAGGCAGCCCGGTGCCAGCCCAGGCGGCGCGTTTTGCGTGTTCTGGGAGCGGGGACTGCGCTGGGGAAAGTGACTCGCGCTCTGCAGCGGGCTTGAACTGTCCTCGGAAAGGTCAGATGGGATCGGCGGGCTGCTTCCTTAGAAATTTAATCCCTCTTCTGTGCTTCTTGTTTGAAACTCGCGTTTGCTTTCCCAGCAAGGTCACTGCTCAGCTGACCAACTTTTTAACAACTGGAGGCAGGTTTGCTGCTCCCAGCCCTTCGCGGCTGGCTCTCGGCACGGGAGGAGATGCTTTTAGGGGAGGCAAGTCCTTCTGCTCCAGGTGGGCTTGTGGGTGGGAGCATGAGAAGGTAACATAACGATAGTTTTTCCTTTCACCACGAAGTGCTAAAGCCATTGCTGCAGTGCAGGAGAACACGGCAAGCAGAGCTCAAAAAAAAATGTTGTGTTCTAGCTAATGAGACTGTGCTAACGTGCCGCTCCGCAGGGATGAATTATCTTCTTATTTATAGGCACAGGGTTAAATGTTTCCAATTTAAAATGACTAGCAAAATGCTCTGGGAGAATGAATTTCATATATATTTGTCTTGGTGGTTGAGTTAATTTGTTCTTTAAATCTTCTGGGGTGTAATGGGGCTCTCCTTTCTGGTTGCTGGGGGAGCTGGTGGGTACTTATATTGCCTGGCAAGTGGGACAGAGCAAAAGAGGGGTTAAATGTGACTGTAAAAAGCTAATGTTTGAGACAGGGCTAGTTAAAAAGACAGTACACTGTCCTGCAGATGAGCTGCCCCAGGGAATAAACCCACTTCACTCTCTGCTCTTCCCTTCTCACATATTTGGCTTCTCGATTTCCATTTCTGCATATATTTATTCTTGCCTTGAGAAAAGCAATGTAACTTGAACCTGAATTAATCCTCCCCACAGCCTTTCTGTGTAGTAAAGGTGAAGATCAGTGATGCTGTACACGTGACGATGTCACCTGCCTGGAGAGGAAAATAACTGTTCTTCAGTTTTATTTAATAAAGGAAAACTCAGCGAATATAGAACCCGACAGAGGGTCAGAGTAACAGGTATTAGCAGGATGGAGACTCACCTAAGATACTGCCCTGCCCCACATCATGGGCTGGACCCTGGGCATATGGGTACGCTGCTTCTGATGGATTACTTCATTTTTATAATCTCATTTTTATTAGAGACAGGCATCAGAGAGCAGACTTGGGGTTCAGGGAGTGGTGGGTTTTGGCACAGAGCCATCTGTCCCACGCCTGAGCTGCCCTGGGGCATGGCATCCAGGAGAACATCAGCAAGCTGGGAGGGAACATTCAGCATCCTTTTATGAGGCGATTTTGAAGTAGATTGGTCAAAAGAGAAAAGTCATAGTATCAATTTGGGATGCAGAGTTGGGACTCAGCCAGCTCATAAATGAACCGATTAGATGTAATTATCTAGATATTAAAAAGCATCCTATTCACTGGCTTTTCTTCCCCTTCTAAATAAACGCCCTAGAAGCATGAAATGTAGCTGCTCAGACTGTAGCTGGATCTGTGAGTGCTCCATAATTGACTGTAATCAGAAAATAAATTGCAAAAACATTTGAGAGAGAGGCTAGTGTTCGTTTTGGCACGTGCTGTTTATTGGCAGGAGGAGGCAGAAGGAATTGCCTTTTGTAGAAGAAGTGCAGGTCATTGGAGAGCACATCAGAAGGCTGCTGATCAAGGTATTTCAGAAGCTCACATGGCATTGGGTGGGCATCAGCGTTGCCATCTGGGTGCATGAGCATCCAGGAGGTACTATCCCTGGAGGCACTTTTGAGAATTTTGATGTTCTCCTTGGGCTAGGACCTTCCAAACTTTCCATCAGGGCCAGACACTGGCAATAAACTTGTCTATCGGAATGCCAGAACTAATTGCTTCTTTGAAAGGTTTTGATCTTTCAAAGTATGATAATGATACAGCAGGAGTTGGCTTTGTTTTCCCACTGGTCTTTGTCGTAGTTAAAACACCTCATGTCAATGCTTCTAGGAGAGAAGAACAGCAGCACCACTATATCCTGTGTGTCCTTATCTGTGCTGCTTATCCAGATATCTTGCCACTGTCACAAGAGGAAAGATGAGTTACACAATGCAAAAATAATTGTGATATGAGGAGAATTTAGAAGCTGCAGAGTGGAGAAAAGCTTCTCTTGAGACAGTGAATGAGCCAGAGGTCTCAAGAGATGGTTCTTCTCGTGGATGCTGCAGAAGAGAAGACAGAATGATGAACAAGACCAGTGCTGGATAAGTGTGGTGCCAGGCAAAGCAAGGGGTGAGGGTTGGCTTGAGGTTCTTCATAGGGAACTCTGGAAGTGTGGTCCAGTGCTAAAGCCCTCACTTAGGCAAAAGACTACACGGTGAAAATGAATTCAGACTCTGATGGTCTGATCAATGAGATGAATGCGAGGTGGATTCTGGAATAAATAATCCTGGCCATGTTCCCAGCTGCCTGGGGCTGGCTCAGTGTAGGTCTTGTGCTGCTTGGTCCTGTGCCTGAAAATCTTGCATAGCTCAGGGATAAACTGGAGAAGCAGGGATAGACTTCCAAGCTGCTGTGGGACCAGAAAGCAAATTAGATACCTGAAGGAAAATCCTAAACAAGCAACCTACCCTCCAAGAAACTCCCACTTTTTCTGCCATAGCAGGAGTTAGAACCAGACCTTCTCACCCTGAGCAATATAGTCCTTCCTATGCGAGTCAGGAAGCCTCCTACCTGATGTCCAGCTGCCTCAACCTCCTTCAGCTTTGCCTGCTTCCTCCCTGTGTCTTCTTTCTAGAAGACAGGAGAAGAGAAGCCTCACCCAGGTCCTTTCTCAGTTGTTTCCAGGCCTTAATCTCTTGTGCTGCAGAGAGGTCTCACTGTGTTTACATAATAAGGAAGAGCTGGAGGGCAATACAGCCCAGGAAGGATGTGAGGTTTATGATACAGGCTCTGGTAGATCTCCACCTGAAGAGCTCCCCTAATCTGAAAGTTATTTGCTGTGTTTTAGTGCAGTTTGGTGAAGGTTCATTATAACAGAATGGATATATACACTGAAGTAATGGGTTTCATTTGAACAAGAATTTTTAATCTTTAGTTTTTACGGATTTAAAATAAAGAAGGTGACCAGCCAGTCATTTCTGTGTGTAGTTTATATCCCTTGCTGTTCTCAGAGATGTTACGTTGGATATATCCAGCTTACAGAAGTCAGTGATGAGTCCCTGGCCTTTCTATGTCAAGCCCAGCAGAAATATTCCTAAATGTCTGTCTTTCCTTGTTTGCTGTCAAAACCATCTGTAGCGCAGGGGATGTTTTATAAGAACCAACTACTCGGGATGTGCCTATGAAGCATGAGCTGTTGCCACTGGAAAAGGAGCTATTGATTTAAGCAGCTTGGACGAGCTTAGCAGACACAGTCAGGCTGCAGAATATGGGAAGGAAGAAGGGGGTGGCCTGTGAAGAGGTGTGAGGCTTTAAGGAGTGATTAAGTTCAAGTGATTGAGCTTTTTTTTAAAAATTAAAATGATCTGTTTCTTATTTTTCCAGGGGTGAAGCGACTCATCTGCCCTAGCTTCTCAGAGGATGTTCAACTGACAGGCCAACTGGACTGCACCATGGAGAAGACTGACGGTATGGAGGCTGTGGGATGTTTGCTTGCTCATTTGATTCTTATAAAAAATCCCCAACCAACCCCTGAAGTGATTTCCTTACCAGAAATACTGCAAATAACCCATGTTCTATGGATTTGCAGTAGGGCCAGGAGATGAAAAAATGCATCCTTCATGTATTATGCACCCCAAACCACAGCAGACCCACGGTCTCAGCTCAGGTCAGCACGTGTCTGTCCTCCCGCCCTCCGGTGCGCGCAGGGAGGACAGATCTCCTCTGCTCCCTCACGGGGCTCTGCTCTCCCACCCTGTTACCCTGCGTGACATCTGCCCTCTGCCATTCCCTGACTCTCACGTGCTGCTGCCTGTCAGAAGGGCGGCTGCAGCCTCGTGATGCCCTGTGGCGAGGGGCACCGAGCGCCGTGCCAAATTCTCCCTCTCCCCACGCAGCTGCTGCACCAGGATGGAGACAAAGGGAACGGCCATGAAACCCTGAAACCTGGTTTCTCCTGGTGGAGCTGCTCCTCCTCATCCTCACAGAGCACAGCCTGCTTGCTCAGAGGTGCAAAGCAGCCCAAACCACCGCGACTGCAGGGACTTGCTGCGTAAAGAAAACCAAGCAGCAGCGCAGAGGGTTAACTGTTCAGACCCCCAGGGCTGAAGTTTGGGGGCTGTGAGATTTCACAGTCTGGATGCTGGGATCAAAGGAGGAGCCTGGGGCTGCACTGCTGGCGCAGTGCCTTGGCCTGTGACAGCTGGGTGGGCAAACAGGCTGGCACGGGTTTCGGGGCGATTCTCCTCAGTTAAAAGCTGTGCTGGGTGCCCTGCAGCCGGGCACCTTGGGGGGCAAGTGCCTGGCTGTGGAAAGCAGCCCCAGCTGGCGCTGCCTGCGTCAGGCCTCTGCCTGCTGCTGTCATCGTTTTCAGGGGGTCATTTGTGACCCGGTGTTTGCAGATGAAATGCTGTGAGGGTTTGCAAGCTTGGAGTGCACGGCGCCGCTTAGGCCACTGCAAAGTTCAAACCAAAAGCCTTGAAAAATGTCATTGTCACAGATTGGTTCCACCTCCTGGTTTTGAGCTGGATTTATTATACGTCAGGCAGCTATTTATACTTACACAGACACGTAGCGCTGCCTGAGAACCTGCTGTTTGCTTAATTGACAATTAGAGACATGATTTCAGCAAATTTTCAGCTCCCTCAGTGCAACAATTACCTGATTCACCTCTGGAAAACTGGATCAGATCTTTTGCACGTGTTGCTGTGTCTGTGCAGCTTCACCACGAGGCTTCACAATGGTGAGCTGCAGCCTGAAAGTGAGATGAAGAAAGCAGTAACATATTCCTCCTGCTCTGAACATACTTTTTGGGGTTTTCTTTGAAATTCAATCTTTTTCTCTTTTTTCTTGGGGTTATTCCAGCAGATGGCCAGCTGCCCAAACCTGACGGGGAGAGGGAGCAGCCCCGCAGCCTCCCTTACTCTCTGGAGACACCGTATGGCTTTCACTTGGACCTGGACTTCCTGAAGTATGTGGACGACATCGAGAAAGGAAACACCATCAGGAGGATTCACATCCACCGCAAAGCCAAGCAGCCGAAAT
>NW_008626781.1:7482-17813 GCF_000691845.1 Merops nubicus | reverse complement strand
AGACGAACCCCTTCCTCAACAAGAGGCAGCTGGAGGGGCTCGGCGCCACCAAAGGAGAGGACTCGAATCGGCCAGGGGTGAAAGGCAAAGAGATGGGCGAGATGAGCGTCCGTGCCGGGGGACCCTCGGAGAAAAACTCTTTGCAGCATAACGGAAAGGTTGGCAAAGGAAGGGACCGAGATGTGGAGTTTAAAAACGGCCACAACCTTTTCATTTCTGCTGCTGTTTCGTCTGGTGGCCTTCTGAACGGCAAAAGCCTTTCTACTGCTGTTTCTTCAGCAGGCAACCCCGCATCTTCTGTGCAGACACACCATCCTTTCCTAAACACTTTGACCACTGGATCGCAGTTCCCCCTCGGCCCCATGGCCTTGCAAGCAAACCTCAACTCGGTGACAAATTCCTCAGTATTGCAGTCCTTATTTAATTCAATGCCAGCTGCTGCCAGTCTGGTCCACGTGTCATCAGCTGCAACCAGACTGACTAATTCTCACACTATGGGGAACTTCTCTCCTGGGGTTACAGGTGGAACAGTTGGAGGTAGGCAGAACTCTTTCTCTGGTATAAGACAGGGCCTAAAGGAAAGTCTGACACTGCCTCTCCAGGGGTGAAACTCTTTCATTTCTGCAGGATGTGAAGCAGATCTGTCCCACATAACCAGTCTCCTCTATCTCTCGGAAATGCTAGAATGAGTTCAGTTCCCCACAGTGAAATCTCATGAGCTTTGTCTACTAGATGAGCTTGTTGTACCACCTTAATGAAAGAATACACCCAGACTTTGTGATTTCATAATGTATGCTTGTTCAGATGTTGCTGTGTTGGAACCAACTTGGGTCCTCCTGCAGGTAAAAGAGTTAACTTGTCCTGGTACCCAGCTAAGGAGCTCTTAACTTGTCAACTTGAGTAAAGGTTGAGATTAGGCCTTGAACGGATTTAGCGTGATCCAGGAGGAGCAAAAAAACATCAGTGCCTCTTCAGAGGAGATGGTGTGGGGGATTGCCTAGCATTCTGGCTCTTGAGTGGACACGAAGAGCATTCCTTTGCCAGGAAGGGCAATGCCATATGCACCTTGCGCTTCTGGGATTCTGCACAGGCTTGGCTTCTGTGGCCCAAACTGGAGACAAGCTGGCAGGCCTAGAAGATAGTCTGAACCTGCCGTTTCTAAGTGTCCAAGGCAGTTTTTCTTACCTGTCCATAATCATTCAGGCACCATGTCGGGAAATCCTAACTCTCACATCTCTCAGCACGTAGATTTGCTGGAAATACGGTCTCCCCTCTGCTGCCCTGTAAGTGGGGAAGCAGGAGGGTGGGGAGGGAAGAGCAGCAGTTTGAGTCTTCAGATAAACAACTCTAGAGACCACGTAATCTCATCAAAAGTCTACCCGTGTGGTGTAGAACTGACAGTTCTTGGGTCTGACCATTTTTCCTCGTGGCATTTAGAGGTTGGCAGTAGGAAAGGTAAGTGAAATCTTTTGTACCTCCTGGCCTGCACCATTATCTCTCATTGCTTGCTGCCTCCTCATGCTGCATATTTTTGTATGGGGCTGTAACTATTATAATTTTGCTTTTTTTCTTTTTATTTTTTTTTCTTTTTTGTTTGGTTTCTCTTGTCACTTGAGACTGTACAAAGCCCATCTGTTGAAGCTGAGTTTTTCTCTCCTGTTTGCAGGTATTTTTAACCATGCGGTGCCTTCTGCCTCCTCTCCTCATCAATTTGGAGCCAGTTTCAGCAGCAGTGCTGTCTCTAGCAGCACCGTGCTAAGCTTAAACCCTCTGCAGGCTGTTGCCAGCACCTCATCCTCATCCTTCCCACCCCCTTCCTCTAATTTAGTAACATCTAGTGAGACTAGATCTGCTCAGCACCTCAACAGAGCGCCAGTGCAATCCGTTTTCCATCCCCCTGCTCCCCCTCCTAACGTCTCCTTGCCCCCACCTCCCCCATTGCTCGCGTCTAACTCCGAGCCCGCCCTCCTGCAGAACCTCCCCTCCATCCCCCCCTCTTCTGCTGCTTCTGTCCCACCCGCTAACGCTTCTTTGTCTATTAAACTAGCTTCTCTCCAGCACAAAACCTCCCGCCCCTCCTTTACAGTCCATCACCCGCCGCTGCCCCGCGTGGCGCTGGCACAGCCCGACGCCGCTGGCACGGCCGCCATGTGGGTCACGCTGGGCATGCAGCCTCCTTACGCTTCGCACCTTTCTGGGGTTAAGCCACGATAAAGAGCTTGCTTAGCTAACGGTTCTTATTTTGTAAGGTAAGGCTAGAGACAAAACAAGAGGAGTTTTGTGCCAGATGCTGAATGACGCTTCTTCCTTTCCAGAGCTAGGGTGGGGATGGGCTCCCTGAAATGGAGGAGCCCCCTAAAATGGGGGAAGCAAAGAATCGGGGGGCAGAGGGTGGAGAGTCTTGGTGCTCTCTGTTCTGGGAGTCAGGATTTCTCGACAAGGAGTGCTCGCAGGGGGACCTCTGGTCTGGCTCGTCTGACATAAGGATTATGTTCAGGTTGAGATCGCTTCACCAAAACGTTGATTTTTGAGGATCAGTAATCAAGAGGAAATGTCTATTTTTAAGTATGGTTTTTTAGAGTTATTGGAAGTGACTGTTGTCTACTTTGATATCCCCCTCCCCTCTCCTTGCCCTCTGACACAGACTGTTGCATCTCCACGAGTCCATGTTTGCATAGCGTTAGGGAGCGTGCTGCTGCTGCCTCCTGACTGTGTGTGGCAATGTGGGGATCTTCTCTTGGCTCTCAACAGCAGCTGCTCTAAAGAATCAAAAAATTAAAAATCTCTAGGTGACAAGCTGCAGCTTTGCCTTGGAGAGCAAACGCACTGCTCTGGCATTGCACTTCACGTGCCCTCTGCATCAGCAGAACACAAGCACAGGTAGCAGAGAGGGGCTGTAAGTGATCCCTGTGCTGCAGCCCTGTCAGACTGCCTGCTAGGGCCAACAGGAACAGACCCCCCACCCACTGCTGTATTTATGCTCACGGGGCAGTCCTTGGCTCCCTGGGTAGACTGTGAATGAGGACTGAGGGAATCCCCAGGGTTAACTGTGGTCTGTACTCCACAAAGGCCACAGAAGAGGGGAGAGTTTCTGGAGGCTGCATTTTTACTGAAGCAGGTATTTATAAATGTCTTCAGAGCAACTCCAGAATAACGTGTACCCCACAGAGCTGGGGATGAAAATACTCTGTGGCATCCTGCTGTAACAACCTGTGCTCTCCAAGTTCACTCGGTCTGTCAGGCCCCAGAGCTTGCTCCCTGCTTTTCCTGGAGGTCTGTGATGTTGTTGCTGTTCACTGATACCAAAGCTGCATACAGTATGTGGTTGAATTCTCTTTGCCGCTTATAAAACGTGTGACTCAATTACAATATACCTGAGAGATTCTTTCGACTGTGCATTGTGTATAGTGTCTTCATCATCCCACTGCTCCACAGACACAAACAAATCCTTGTTAGGCTTTTGTGGGGCACGTAAGTATTGTCTCTGTCCTCGTGTGCAAGCAAGCGAGGCCGAGGCCGAGTGTGAGCTGTGGTCCCTGGGTGCCAGCAGAGACCAGCAGCCTGACGAGGGCCCAGGATGGGCTTGAAAGACCTGAATAGAAACAAGATGTGGGAGAAGGGGTGAGGAGGGTCAGGCTGGGGTTTTGTGCAATGAGCAACTCGAGAGCAGTGTGAAAGCTGCTGCTGAAGCAGCTCCTGGAACCCAGTTCACATTGAGCTAGGCTCTGTACCATCAGATGCGATGGTTCCTGTCACAAAAAGGTTCTGAGCAAAATAAGCAAAGGACCAAAGTGATGTATGGAGAAAAGTAGCTGGGTGACAAAGCTGGATTGTGGAGTGAAGGAGCAGAGGTCGTGCTACCAGGAGATGGTGCATGACAGACCGACCGTAGCGCTGGTCCTGCTCCGTGTGACTCTGGAACGTAGGTCACTGGAGCAGTTTCCTTGACTTTGGTGTGAAGACGTGTGCTCAGTCCTTGAGGAACCCAGGCTGGCATCTGGAATTGAGGGCTGAAACTAACAGCTTTGCTTCTCAGTGGTTCTCCCCCAGGGGAACAAAAATTCAAAGCAGGTTAGTGCGTGCTAGAAAAAGGCACAGTGCTGGGTGGGGAGTGCTCTGCTCCCACCACCTCTGGAGGTCAGTGACAGGAGGACAGTGTGGTCCTGTTGAACACAGGAGTTCAATGTGGTCACACCATAGGAAGCTTTAAAAACCTCAGTGGCCGGGAGGAGCCGCGCGTTGCTCTCGGAGCATCGTGTCCAATTGAGACTGGGTCAAGAGATGCTCCTTCTTTGCTGGCTAACGAGGGCTTGGAGCAATGTAGAAATGACTGACACGTCTAACACGTGGTAGATTTTTGTCTTTTATTTAGATGAGTCTCTTCCTCTCCTCCTGTTGTGCAGGTAACTAGGATTTCTACCTCAACCCAATGTGACCTATGCAAGGACAACGTGGACCAACTTCACTCGGCTTCCACTGAAAGGTGCTCACCTGGCCTGTGCAGGGGTTTCTACTCTCTTACTACTGGACAAAATAAAAACACACAAAGACCTAAACAACAGAGAAAATATTTACTGTGAATCTGAGTAAAAAAGGAAAAAAAAAAAAGAAAAAAAAAAAGGCAAAAGAAATGCTTAAAGCTCCAGTTTGTATTGTTGATAGTTTAGATAAAGTATTTATCTTTTTTTAAAGTGAAACCAATTTTGACTTATTTTATTCCACCTAGAATCATAAATGCAACTTATTATTAAATTCTCTGACTAATAAAGGACTGGCACACCAGCAGAGATGTAAAGAGCCTCCTCTCGGTGCTATTTCATCCGTCAGAACTGTGCCTCTAGTTTGAATCCTTGGTGCTGAACTTGGAGGGTTGACCAACGCCAGACCCAGTTCTCAGAAAGCTCTGCAGTTGGTTTATTCGACTGACTCTGTTCATATACCAAAATCTGCTTGGTTTGCAGCAGGGTGAGCTGCAGAGAAGGGCCATCTTCGCTCTCCTGTGGGGTTTTAATTGGATCTGAGCCAGGCACTCTGTTAACTGGGTGGTTTTCAGTGGTGTTTGTTACAAAGCAGAGCTTGGTCCTCCCGTCTGGAGCGGCAGCTGGAGCTCCTGGGGTGGCCCAGGCCAGCTCAGCCAGCGCAGGCACAGTTAGAGCAGGAGAAATTCAACTCCTGCCCTACTCAAACTACTTCACTGGGCCGTTTGCGGCTGCCGGTGGCACTGGAGTCACTGTGAATTTTGGTAGCTAGTCTGGTAACTCGTTTTGGGACGTCGTTGGCGTATGAGCAGGGTGTGGAATCACTGGCATCGGTCAGGCTCGTTGTACCAGCCTTGGGAAGACTGAACGTAGTGCTTCTGTACTGGTGCAGGGAGCAGATTCTCTCAGCCTGTTGGTTTTGTTCCAAGTACAACGTATTTTGTCCGTAGGGTTTTGATACTTGATTCAGAAATGGCTCAGCCGTGTACACTGATCGACAAAGTGCATTCTGCTTTTCTATTTCTTGGGGTTTCAGTGGGTCTAAATGGTAGTTCACAAAAACACCACAATCTAGCTTACCGTGCTGCCACCCCCTCCCAGTGGTGCAGTGAGTTGTGTTGTGACTTGGTGTCCTGTGTACAGACAGCGCCGCCCCGAGCAGCGGCCGCCTTATGTAGAGATGTGATGGAAGAGGAGAAATCCCATATGCTTTATTTCATTTATTTTTAGATTGTACAATGCACAGTGGACTTGTAAAAAAAAATTATTTATTGGAGTGCACGAAGCGAGGAGGAGGAGGAGGAGGAGGAGGATCCGTTCAGTAGGAATCACTCTGGTCTGTAGTTCAGACTGGACCAAGCACCAATAAAGGAAACTACAGTAGAAGGGGAATTGCAACAGCAAAAAATGACTAGAAGAAAAACACATTTAGGCTTTGGGAAACACCTTCCTGCTAGCACTGGTGCTGTGAGGGCAGCCCTGGGTGTTCTGTGTCGGAGGCACTCGCTGCCCTTAAACCCTTCCTAGGTCCCCCTAAGGAGTCTCCCACCTCCAGCAATGAGGCATCCCACCCACCTTGGACTGAGCCCTGCCTGAGCAGCCCTGGCCAGGCAGCCCCTGGTCACAAAAAGCTGGGCTGAACCCATCAGCAACGTGACTCTTGCCTCTGTGTGTGAGAGCTCTGCCCTCCCGTGCTCTCTCCTGCTGCCTGGGCCTGGAGGGGTGGCTGTGGGAGCCGTTGGGTGGGGGCAAGGGGCTGTAGCAGCTCCTGCCCTCTACCAGGTTCAGTTAGACCCTTTCCTTGGCAATCTTAGTAGAGATTAAGGATGGAAGTGCAGTTATTTTGTTGATTCCTAAGTGTGTCTTCCATAGGCAGCCTTTGTGAGCAGAAACTGTTGATCTGACTTTGCCGTCGAATTCATTGGGGGAAGGGATTGATAGAAATCAGTCTGGAAATTTGGGATGTTCTGGAGCTGTTTTCTGCTTTGCGTGTGGGAGAGGACTTGACAGCGGTGTGCCCTGCTGAGTTACTGACTGAGATTAAAACCTGGAGGAGGACAAAAATGCTCAGAGGGCAGTAGCTGAGAAACATCCAGTAGCTTCTAGTGGAAGCTGTACACAGTGTATGTCCTGGAATCCAGGAAGACAATGTAACCCAGATGTTTTGCAGCTGGGAGTTGGGCAGCTCCAGCTTCTTCCAGATCTTTGGGTGACTGAAAGCTGCAGAGCAGCCTTAGCATCCTTCCCAGCAAAGGGCAGAGGGCTCAGGTCTTTGAAGGGTTTCCATTGGCCAGCGGTGCCCGAGCAGTTGCTGGAGCAGCAGCAGCCTTAAATCCATCTGCAATTTGTGTTGCTGATGAGAGAGATGAGGAGATGCAAGTAGAAGCTTTTCATCACTCTGCTTTTATCAGATCCTTTTCTGAAGAAGGACCAAGATACAGTGCTCGCTGGATCTCTCATGCCCCACTGCACCTCAAACCACAGAAGAAATCCAGCAAGAGAACTCGGCCACGATCGCTGCTCCCGTCTGGGGAGGGTTCACTGGACACTGCAGAGATGCCTCTGGAGGAGGAACCACCTCGCAGAGCCCTGAGGAGCTGCTGGGCTTTCCAGGCCCTGCTGGAGGCCCGTGTTGCCCCACTGGCTCCCAGCACTCCTTGGCTGAAGAGGAGGCCATGTCCTTGTGGGAGTGACTTGATGTCCGTGGGTTCAGAGTGTTTCAGGAACTGGTGTCTGGGGAGCAAGACAGAACTGTCAGAAATGGGTCAGTGGTGACCTGGCAGCGTTGGGTTGACGGTTGGACTCGATGATCTTAAAGGTCTTTTCCAACCTGAGTGATTCTGTGATTCTCTGACCCTTCAGAGCACAGGCCATGGACAAGGAGCTTGTCTTCTGCTCTGCAGTGGTGGTGTGGAGGAGCGAGCCCGCGGTGTCGGCCGTGGAGCTGGAGCTTTGCTGCTTGGCTGGTGTCTGTGGCAGGCCCTGCTGGGGGGCAGCACGAGACCCCTCCCCTGGCTCAGCACCTGTGTGCTGTCAGGATGCTGCCCCACGGCTTGGAGTCTGCGACTCTCCAGCTGTCATCCAGGAAGGCCAGAGGAGACCAGATGTGTAGCTGGGATGCACTTGAAAGGGATGTGGTCTGCTGGCCAGCCTGCTGAGCAGCTGCTTCAGCCTCCTGGGGTCTGCTGGGACCAGGCTTTCATCTACCTCCACGTCACCTCAGCGCTGTCGTTCCCAGCGACCCGGGGGCTCCATCCTGCAGCCCGGAGCTGCTCTGGGCTCCCCAGTGTCTTCCCCCCCTGCCTGGCACCCTTGGCACCATCACCTCCTGCTGTGTTGTGGAACTGCAACACGTTTGCTTGGGCATCAGCTCTCACCTAAATCTTCATCCTCATCCCCACTGAGATGTCCTTCCAGGAAGGTTCCTGATAACCCAGGAGCAGCGTGAGATGCGAGTGCAGATTTTGGACTGATGTCTTAGGATTGTGTTGGCTGGGAGATGGTCCCTAAAGAGTTGTTGTCTTTCCCACTCCCTGATCTTCTATCACTTTTCTAGAATCTTGGGCAAGTTCAACTTGTTTCTCCTCTGCCTGCAAGCTGGGGAGACCTCACCTTGCTGGAAGGCTGCTGAAGGAATAGCTTGGAGATGTTAGGATCTGATCCATATGGCTTCAAAAATAAGACCCTGGTGACCCTGCTGTAGGGGAGTACGGTGCCAGAGGTCTGAAACCTGTTTTCAATAATTGGAGATACTTGTGAGAAATGGAAGCCAAACAGTCCCAAAGAGGAATTCATTCCTTCTGCGTGACCACATCCTGCCGGGCCGGGTGGCTGCGTGGCTGTCACACGTGTTCCTTCTCCTCCGCGCCGCCGCTGCCAGCGAGGGACTCGTCAGGAAGCAAGAACACATCTTGTAGCACATATGTTGCCAGAAAAAAATGGAACTTCCTGAGCGTTGTGCTGAGCAAAAGCTGCACCCCGCTGCTAAATGTCAGCCTTGAGGAGCACGCCTTGCTCTCTTCCTTTTTTGGTGATTTGCTACCTCTGGCTCGCGCTTGCCGGGCCGAGTCCACCGAGACCCACCGTGCTCGGAGCTGGGAGGGCTCCAAAGGGCTGAGCCCAGGTCGCTCCTTGCTGCGGATTCGTCATTCAGCAACAATTCTCCATTAGCCAGGGGCGTGGGGGGCACCCAGCAGCCAGGTCACTGCTGCTCCTGGGGCAGAGGGAGGAAGCTGGAGGACAGAAGGTTGCTGGAGTGGAGCTGCTGTGCGGGGTGGCGGGGACATGGAGCTGTCCCTGCGCCACCTCTTGTCTCGGTGCCAACAGGGCTCGTTCCTGTGGGAAGGTGTGGGTTGGTCGGGATGTCCGTGACGATGGGAAGCACCTTCAGCTCGGCTCCAGCTGTGGGTGCAGTGGGAGAGGTGTGAAGGGGGAGCTGATTTTTGGGGAAGCTGTCTGCAGCAGGGAGTGCGGCACGTCCGAGGTGTACGTGGCATTTAGAGACAGCACCACCTCTGATGAATTTCTTCTGACAGCCAGAACTGGTGTCTCCCTGACCAGACAAACACAGAAATACTTCCTTGTGCTTCCATCTCGTTTCCTTCCTTCCTGCTGGCAGCAGCCACTTCATCTTTCAGCACCTGGTCTGTGCTCTGCTCTTGGCCAGGGTTTGGCTTGGCCCCGGGTGTGGGCTCTGCCCAAATTCCCAAATTCCCCCTGTGCCAGGTCTTGCTGGTGGTATGGACACATGGGGATGGTGAGCAGCCTGTAGGGTCTGGAGCTGTGATTGTGAAGGGATCAACTACTCAGTGGTTTTGTGAATGAAGAGCTTTCGGATCCCCAGGACTTGACATTCATCCTGACGCTCCCCAACTGCCACGCTCGGTTACTTCACCTCAAACTGCTGAGCAGCTTTTTTCTTTCTTTGGTCAAACTTAATGCCCGAGCGAGTAACTTCTTCCTTTGAAATCTGCTGAGCAGAGAGGTTTCAGGCTTGACAAGCTCCTCAGCTGCATAGGAATAACATTTCAAAATGGAGCCTTTGGTGCTGCTCGGCCACCACGGCTGGTCGGGGTTGGCCTGGAGCATGGTCAGGTCTGTGGCTGCCTGTAGGTTCCTGCTGTCACCCTGCCTGGGGACGAGAGTTTCCTTCTGACAGGCGCTGGTGACACTTCTCATCAACCTCCTTCTTTAGGGGTTGGACTTCGTGACCTTTAAAGCTTCTTTCCAACCCGAACTGTGGTTCTCTGCACAGACATCTGGCCTATGCTTTGCCTCAGGAGATGGACGGGAGGGTGGGAGCTGGGAGCTGGGTCCTGCGCCAGGTCGGGTGATGGGTTCTGCCCCATCCCAGCTCCCCTGCGGAGGAGGCCGTGTCTTCCCAGACTGCCAGGAGGTCGTGGACAGGCAGCTTGGGGTCGCCTCCGGGGCCCTGTGTGCTTTGATTCTTGCTAGGATTGTGTATTTAGAAAGCAGCATCTGCTTCCCCCCCTCCCCGGTTGTTTTTCCACCCAGGCAGAGGAGAGGCTGCGTGGCAGGGGAGAGCCCGGCGGGTGCAGAGCTGGTATCTGCAGCGGGGCAGACTCGGCCCTCGTTCAGGTGATTGGTTTTTGTGGGGCACGGAGTCACCGTGAGCACTTTGAGGGCCAGCACGTGCTTCCATCCCCTCCGAGCTCGTTCAGAGCCCCACCTCTTTGTGACTCCTGGGGATCCATCGGTGGCCCTGGCACGAGGGCTGGGGGCACCTGCGCCCTCCCAGCACTACTAGTGGGGACTGGCTGGCACAAGGTGCTCCCCAGGAGGGGCACGGGGGTGAGCAGCAGGCTGGCCCCGGGGGGGCGAGCACGGGGCCAC
>NW_008626781.1:367-7409 GCF_000691845.1 Merops nubicus | reverse complement strand
CCCCTGCTGCCAGCTCGTCCTCGAGCTGCTGCTGGTGACTGCTCCCGGCTCAGGCTTCCCTGTGGCCCCTCCATCCTCTGCCAGCTCTGGAGCTGGGGCCGGTTTCCAAGCACTGGGAACAAACAGGTGGCTCTGGGCTCGAGCTGGCGGGTGCCCGTCACGGGTGGTACCACAGGAGAGCCCCCGGCTGGGGCTCGGGAATTCTGTCCTGGTGCCAACGCAAGGTGGCTGTGGGTGATCAAACCCATTTGCTTTCTGCGTTGGAATCAGTCCTTTTAACACGGGGTATAGAAACCTGAAGGTTATTGATGGTTTTTTTAATTGGAGGGAGCGATCCCAGCTCACACCGGCTGGAAAAATTCCGCGTCTGTTGTTCTGCCTGAGCCAAAAGTGCAGCGAGGGTGAAACCCTGGGAGCTGCCAGCTCTGCTCCTGGGTACCACGGGCTGCCGAGCAACAGGGACGTGGTTTAAAAACCACGGGCTGGGGAGAAGAAACTAGACAGTGTTTTTGTGAACTATCTGTGCAGCACTGAGGGAAAATCACAGGAATTGGAATTTCTGCAAGCACAGGCGCGTGGTCGGTGTGCGAGTATTTGAAGGTTTCTGGCTGTTAGAGACTTTTTTTTTTGCTCCAACATTTCTGTAGCTTTCATATCAGATTTTCACTGAAAGATGGATTTCCAGTTTGAAAAAATGTTGTTGTGCCATGTTTTATTTACCCTTATTCATTATAAATATCTAAATATCTATTTAGACTGATTATTGTAATAAAAAATGCTATTATTGTGAACTTCAGGGTCTGAACCCGAGACAAAAAAAAATAGGAAATATTTCTCCAGCATATTTGCTGTTTGTGACCCTCTTTCGGAAGAGATTTCTCAAGTTTTTCTAGCTCAAAACCAGAATCACATCTTAAAATTCAACATTTTGCAGTGCTGACCCTGAAGTTCTCAAGCTTCTGATCCTTTGGGTTTTTCAAGGTACATCTGGTTGCTTTTCTGGTGCAGTCGAATCGTTCTTTAGGAAGGTCTGGAGTCGATGAGGAGAAGGTGGAATGGGTTGATCCATCCTGCTTGGCTTTTTTTAACCGATTAATCTTTATAAGCGATCAATTTCAAATTAAAAAAACCCAACTTTTTAGGTCTCTGTCCTACTTAAACTTTTTAGGAGTGGGAGCCTGCCCTTGCCAAGTGGGACTTTGATGGGGAAAGCGGTAGATTATGAGGTTGCTGTTGCTCAGGAATTGATTAGTAAACTTTTAACTACTAATAAAAATCCATTTTTCAATGGATTTTTTAAATAAACCCATTTTCTTAGAACAGTGATATGGGATGTTTCCTAGTGAATAGGAATTAGTTTATATAATTTAGCCTATTAAACTGAATTATTTAAAATTCAAACTTCCCCTAATTTATCTTTTTTTTTGGTTGTTTTATGATTTTTTTTTTTTTATACCAGTAAGTTGTCCTGTCATTCCTTTCATTCCTCCATAGAAGTAGCGTGAATCCTTCTGGTGTGTATATATGTATGTATAATATATATATTTCCACCCTGCCTTTCTAATTCTCCACAATGTAAGAGTTAGGTTTTTTTTTTTCTCCCCTCCCTCCACTTAATTTCTTGTGTCTTTACCTTGATTTGTAATTGAAACGATGCTTTGAAGTTTTGTCTTTATATTAAAGTGTATGTATTTTAATAACCGGACTGTTGTGGAGTTTCACTGCTTCAGCAGGGCAGGGGCAGCACCTGGGGCCGGGCGCTGGGGCTGGAGCTGTAGCTGGTGGTGTGGGCAGGGCCAGGCCCCCGCTCCTCAGCCCTGCCCCCGGAATCAGGCAGCGTGGATAGACCTGGCAGAGCCCGGGGCAGGGCAGAGCCCAGGGCAGGGCAGAGCCCAGGGCAGTGAAGCTCTCTGGGTTTGTCACACTCCCGACATTGCCAACCCACCCTAGTGACAGTTCCCGTTTACCCCCTCAGCCAGGAATTTCACTGAAATCACCCAGGGGATGTGGGACCCCCCCCAGCCTGGGCTGCCCCCCAGCAGCGTGGGCACAGGGCAGGGAGGGGATCCTGCCCCTCTGCCAGCTCTGGGCGACCCCCCTGCAGTGCTGGGGCCGCTCTGGAGTCCTCAGCACAGCAAAGACAGGGAGCTGCTGGAGCGTTCCACTAGCTGCATGCACTGTGCACTGAGCAAGCAGAAAGCTGACGTAGAGTGTTGGGAAGCATATACAGGTTCTTCCCTACTCACCTTTTTGGGGTCTTCTCAACAGCAAACCCTGAACTCTGTCAGGTGCTCCTCCCCTCTGATGTGGGGAGCAGCACTGGGCTGCACAGGACAATCTCTAAACCCCCAGTGTTCATAGGGACACATAGACTAGAGAGAAGGGAGAAATTTGGGATGCTGAGTGTGGTGAGCCCCTGGCCCAGGCTGCCCAGAGAGGTGGTCGCTGCCCTATCCCTGGAAACATCCCAGGTGAGGTTGGCTGGGGCTCTGAGCACCCTGCTCTAGTTGGGGATGTTGGGGTTGGACTGGGTGAGTTTTAATGGTCCCTTCCCACCCAAACCAGTCTGTGATCCTATATGTGTAAACTTGGGAAGGGCTGGCCAGAATCACTCATTCTAAGCTCGTTTGCTGTAGGATTTTTCAAATGAGGTGAAGCTCCTGCTTCACTGAACACTTCCACAGGTCGTGGTTCTAGAGAAAGTTTTTAGATGCTGTGAAGAGGTTGCAGCAGCAGCCTGACCCAGCTCATCTTCCTGCTCACTCAACTGCTTGGCTCTGTCAGCAAAAACCCTCTGAAAAATCCCATTGGGGAGCCATCCACAGCCTGACCTCCAGCCCTACCCTGCTCCTTCTCACAGGGCTGCAGGCACTGGCTCTTGACATCATCTGCTGCTGCTCCTGCTGCTCCTCCATCACCTGGGGTGACACCTCTTGGGTGAGACACCCAGTCCCCCTGGGGCTGAACCAGGCCCTGTGCTCCCTACGGCCGCCCCTGCCCAGCCCGGGGTTTGGGTTCTTAGCACAGTGCTGACTGCCATGAAGATGAAAACAAGTTTTTATTGGAAATGTTCATTGTGCAACAGAGAAATGGCTTCAGCTGGTTTTCAGGGAGCCTGCACCCAGCACTCGCTGAAAGACCAAAAGCAGAGTGATCAGAGTATGGAAAACAATTGTCTGTAAATCACCAGCGGCTGATGCAGATCTCAGTGTCTAGAAGTACCATCTTCCCTTAGTCCTGCAAGCTGGCCCCATGTCCTGGTGCTACTCTAGAAGTGGATGCAGGGAAGTTACTGGCCCTGCTGCTGGCCTGTGCAACTCTTCACAGCACGAGTCTCACATTCTGTTCAGGAACGTCCCTGCGGCCGCCTCGGTGAGCGCTGGGATTATCACTCACTCCCAGCTGCCCCCAGTAACCTCGCAGGAAAATGCCCATTTTATGTACAGTGAGGGTGGTGGGTGCCAGCTCTGCCTCGGCACGGGGTAAGGAGAGGACACTGGTGACAGTCTTGGAAGGCCCACGGCTCAGAACCACTGGCTACTGAAGGTGGTCACGGACCCGCTGAGCCTTGCCGGGGCACCGGGGGGGTTTGTTCACTACAGCTGGCCTAACACTGGCAGAGCTCCTGGGTTTCCTTCAGAAAAAGGTGAATTTGCCCAGGGAGCTGAGCTGGGCCGTGGACATCCCACCTCTGGAAGTGGCTGGAGGGAGCTGGGGGAGCCCACGCTGCAGGAGGGGACACGGTGGCCACAGCACAGCTCTGATCTCCTGCCACGGAGCCTGGGGCGTGTCCATCTGTCCCCTCTCCAGCCACCAGCCAGGCCAGTCTCTTTTTTCACAGTAAGTCAAGCTGCTGAGTGTCCCCCCGGCACATCAGGAGCGTTGCCCCCGCACCAAAGTAATGCTGAGTAGGCCTGTGAGGCTTAAAATGCTCTGTCAAGTCATCTGAGGACACTAATTCCCTAAAGCACAAGCTCTTGTCTGTTCCCACTTTTAATCCCCTGCTGCTGCTTCCACAGGAGGTGCCATCTGTCCTCAAACCTGCCCCGCCTTCCACCTCCACCCTGTTGTGCCCTCAGCTCATCACACAGGGCAGCTGCCCCTCTGCTTGTTTTGGGGATTTCTAGAGCAAGCACCTGGAACCCTGGAAGGGAAAGGGAGTATCTGGGGAGGGAAAGGAAAAATCTGGGCTTGGAGGTTAAAAATAAAGCATTGGTGACATCTGCCACTCCCCTGGTACCCAGCAGCGTGAGGGGAAGAGAGGCCAGGCCACTCGAGCTTGTTTCAGGCTCTTCTTTCAGCATCAGTTCCCAGCCAAAGAGGGAGAGACCCAAGAAGTCCCTTCGACCCCTGAGCACGGCACAGCTCCACCCGGGCTCGTGCCCTGGCAGCACAAAGCTCAGGCCAAACCTCCCTCAGCCCCGAGCTGAGTTCCTGCTGTCATCACCCACCTCGCAGTGTTCCCCAGGAGCCTTTCCTGGAGGTTCTCCTGGTCTGGTTCCAGGGGAAGCAGCTGCTGTGGGAGGCAGGGAACTGGGGCTCCTGCAGCCCTGGCTGTGGGGAGCACCTCTCCACCCCTCGTCTCTGGGTGGTTTTCCTTCGTGCAGCCAGAGCCATGGCTGAAGGAGCAGAGCCCTGAGGGCAGGTGATGTTCTGAAGCTCCTCTCCTCACTGCAGGAGCTCCAGGGCAGGCTGCCCTCCCTCCCTGGCAGTTTTCTGGTCTCTGGACGCTCACAACAGGGAGAAAAGCTGCAGGAAGGCTCAGGGAATGAAAGCTTAATGCCCGGCTGTCACATGCTCCCTGGGCTGGACTTCTGCAGCCCCAGGCTCTCAGATGGAGCAGATCCTGCCTGTACAAACCTCTCCATCTGTCTCCTCTCCCTGGGAAGCTGAATAACCAGGAGCTCAGCCCAGCCCACACGGCTCAGCCGGAGGGAGGGAGGATCACACACATCCCTCAGCCCCATCCCTGCTCCCTCCTGCTCTGCAGCTTTGCTCCCCAGCTCATCCGAGAGCGCGCTCAGGGGTTGCTGTGGGGGCTTCAGCCAACCTCGGGGGATCAGCAGCTCCCACCCAGGGAGGGGAAAGAAGGAACCAACCCCCAGAGGCATGTGGCAGTGGCTGCACAGACCCTGCTGCCGGGCACAGGGGCTGGGGCTGAGCTTCCCACAACTCCCTGCTCCCCAGCTCGGCCCCAGGCTCTGCCAGCAGCTCTGCTCTGCAGTGAACAGGAGAGGGCCTGATGGGCTGAACGCTGCGAGCAGAGCCCTGCCAGCAGCTGGAGCATCCTCTGACAGCAAGGGGATGAACCCTCCGTGGCTCCCTTGCAGATTGCAGGAGGATCCTGAGCCAGAAAAGCCGAGCAGCTCCCTGCAGGAGGGGTGGGGAGGAAGAGGAGGGTTCGAGCTGGCTCAGGGCCTGCCCCGGAAGCCTGCGCTGGAGGACGCAGGTGCTGGGGGCTCCATTCCCCCCCTGCCTCCTCCTCTCTCCCTTGGAGCCAGGGTGGTTTCACTCCCACCCTGCAGCAGCCCGGTGTCAGCTCCAGGCCACGGTCTGCGGGGAGCAGTTGCACCGTCTGCCTGCAGGCTGGGCCAAGTGGGAATGTGCAATGAATTCCCTTTAAAAAAAAAAATTCCTACAAAACGATTTGGCTAATAAATTAAAAAGTCACTTGGTCACTGCTGAGGGGAGCTGCTGCTGTTGGCCCCGGGCGGGGGGCTCAGGGTTACTGCTTGTGTGCTCCCAGCTGGAATCGGGCTTCCTCGGAGATCCCGTACTGCTCCAGCGGGTCCTGCACAAGAGCACAGGGAAGGCACCCGTGAGATGTGGACAAGGAGGGACCGTCCTCTGACCAGCCTGTGCTCCAGGACTGAGCCTGGTGCAGATTCCACCCACATGCTGGATTTGCCCCAGTGCAGCCCCTCGCTGGCTGCTGTTTCTGGTGCAGGAAGACTCTCAGGCCTGGCTGCCGAGGCCGCAGCTCCAGGCACTGGCTGGCTACGGGATCCCTTTCACACACAGAGCAGTGCACAGCCCTGTGCAGGGCAGCTGGCAGCAACTCCCCAGACCACCAGCCCCTGCTCCACTCCAGACCCACCAGCCACCCCCTGCCAGGCTGGCTTCAAGGGACTCACCTTCCCTGTCATCTTCTGGATCTCGTTCCGGTAGAAGATCAAACTCCTCCTCATGAACTCATAGCTGTAAGACAGGAACAGACCAGGCTGAGCAGAAGAGGATGTGGAGAAGTTTCAGATGCTATTTAGAACTGAAGGGAAGTTTGCCGGGGAGGACACAGCCACTTTCCTCCCTGTGTTCACCCCAACCTGATCCCAGAACACAAGGAGCAGGAGGACCCAACCCAGAGCTCACAGCAGCACTCAGTACCTGGCTCTCTTCAGCGCCTCGACCCACTCCTGGCACTGCTCCTCACTGTCGCACTCAAAGCAGTATTTCCTCTCCGGCTCCTCAACGAAACCTGCCAGGAATAAGGAAAAGGGCTAAGGGAGGTCCTGGCAGAGCTGCCTGCGCTCTGCTGTGTCCCTCCCCAGGCTCTGCCAGGCCACAGCTGGCAGCTCTGACCTGTGGGCGGGCTGGTGGCCCCAGCCCCGGCCCCTCTCCCCCTCCTTGGGTGGCTCCCGACAGCATTCGGCAGCTTAGGGCAGCCAAAGACCTCGGAGAGGACCAAGCAGCTTCTCTGAGTGTGAGCAACAGCTCGGAACTGAACCAGAGCAGCAGGGCCAGGTTTGGGACAGGAACTCCCTGAGAGTCCTCACAAAGCCATCAGAGATCCAGTGGCCACAGAAGGAAACGACCCCGAGGAAATGATTTTGATCTGTGCAGAGGTGCTGCTGGAGGAGTTAAACTGTGCTCCCAGGAGGCACTGACCCAGCTTTGCAGGAGGAATATGGGCATTTGGTAGCTGTGCACGGTGGAAAATGAGCTCCCCCCTGACAAGTGCAGATCTTTAGCAAGACAGAATCAGGACACCTAATTAATGACCTTGTCCCCAGAGCTCTGCTCTCGAGCCCACAGCCCACAGATC
>NW_008626781.1:0-336 GCF_000691845.1 Merops nubicus | reverse complement strand
CACAGAACTGGGTCAGGGCACAGCAAACCCCCGGGGGCCGTGTGGGGACACAACCCAACACCAACCACCACTGGTTTTAACACTCCTCTCAGGAACCCTCACTCACCAGAGCTCCAACAGTCCTAGAGCCCCAGAAACGTGCCGCGTGGCGAGATGGGGCTGTCGGAGGGGGCGAGAACTCCACCGCCCCGGGGCAGGGCAGGAGACAGGAGGGGGGCCGAGGGGCCGCACAGCAACGCAGCTGTGCCCAGCAGCCAGGCCAAGAGATAGGGGGATGGCCTTGGAGAGACATCCTGTTGTCCTGGCCCTGTCCCTCCTGCACAGTGCCTCCTCGTC
>NW_008626780.1:2793-3027 GCF_000691845.1 Merops nubicus | reverse complement strand
GGGGGGCTGGAGAGCCAGGGCCGGGGCTGCTGTGGGAGCAGAGGAGAGGGCCGGGCACTGGGGAGGCCGCAGGGTGAGCACCGGGGGCAGTTTTGGGCGCCAAGGGGTAAGAAGGACAGTGAGGGGCTGGAGCGGGTGCAGAGAGGGGCAGCGGAGGTGGGGAGGGGTCTGGGGACATGGCTGGTGGGGGGACCGGGGGGGGTTTGTCTGGAAGGGAGGGGGACCTGGTGGGCT
>NW_008626780.1:0-2440 GCF_000691845.1 Merops nubicus | reverse complement strand
AGCAGGGCTGTGAAACTGGGATTAGGACCAGGGCAGGACTGGGAGTGCAGGGTGTGGGGTAGGACAGGTTGTGTTGGATGAACAGGACTGGAGCAGGACTGTGAGTGTTGGGAGGCAGGACTGGGAGGAGTGGTGTGTAGGACTGGGGAGCACGAGTGGTGACAGCTAGTCCAGGGGGGCTGAAGTGGAGGGGCTGGGGCACCATGACACCCCCTGGGAACTTCCTCCTAAGCCAGCACAGGAGCACCAGCATTAAGAAAACTCCCTCCCTTGTGCCAGGTCTTTGCTCTCCCCAAGGACCTGCAGCATTCTGGTGGACTTTGTCCCTCGGAGGTGACACCTGCGTGCTGACAGCACCTGCCAGGGGCTCCCCTGAGCCTCGGACCCTCCCCAGGGGTGCCAGGTCCAAAGGGCTGGGCAAGCACGTGTCGGTGGCTCAGTGCCAGGGGCTCCACCTGCCCACGAGCCGCCCGGGAAGCTGCGGAGTGACTTTGTGCCCGGGGCTGGATCTCCTGAGCTCTGCTAGGAGCGAAACTCCGAACGCCCCGGAGCTTCCCCGGGGGTTGGGCCGGTTCAGCGTGGTGCTGGGGGCTGGAAGGGGCTTCCCTCAGCCCTTCCCTCAGCCCTTCCCTCGGCCCTTCCCTCAGCTCAAGGCTCCTTTTCTTTGCAGTGCTAAAGAAACGCCTGGTGAAGCTCGTTGTCAACTTTCTCTTCTACTTCCGGACGGACGAAGCGGAGGTACGGAGTCGGCTTCTCCCTCATCCCAAGTCTTTCTCCTCCCTCTCTGCCCTTTTCCTGCAGATCCGCTGTGGGGCTTTGTGCAGGGCTAGGAGAAGAGGCTGCCAGAGCTGGGGCAGGGCCGGCGGCTCCTCGGCAGCAGCTGGGAAGGGAGGAGAAGCAGAAGTTTGTTCAGGAATGAACCTGTGGGGCCGAACCATTGCCCCTGCCTGGGAACGGTGGGGTCCGTAGCGTGGTGTGGAGCACTCTGCCTGACTGGCTCTGTCCTGGGCTTTGCTGCTGCTGGGAGCTGCTGGTTTTTAATGACTCTCTCGAGAGCTGTTGCTAAAGATTCTCCTCCTTCTCTGCTCTTTTCCTTTCTGAGGGCTATTTGTAGCATTTTTGTGTTTTGATGGCGTGGAGATGATCTTAGAGGTCTTTTCCAACCTTAATGATTCTATGATTCTAAGATCATCAAGTCCAAACATCAGCCCAACACTACCATGGCCACTAAACCATGTCCTGAAGTACCACATCCTGACGTTTTTTGAACCCCTCCAGAGATGGAGACTCCACCAGCTCCCTGGGCAGCCTGGGCCAATGCCTTGCCAGTCTTTCAGGGAAGAAATTCTTCCTAATATTCATGTTCAGCACCTCATTAATGTGTGCAGAGTGTTATGGGTGAGAGCAGCAGAGGGAAGCAGGGCAGCAGGCACAAAAAAGTAGATTAAAAGAGCGTGTTGGTGCAGTTGGGCTGAATTACTTGAAAAGTAGCTCTGGGTTTTGAAACTAAGGCACTAAGCCACCTCTGGGGGTTCAGAGCAATGTCATGCTTGGTGGATGACGTGGGTTAAAACCTCTCTGGGTCTTTTCCAGCCCATTGGAGCTCTGCTGCTGGAGCACTGCAGGATCACCAAAGAGGAGGAGAACGTCTTCTCTATCAGTGAGTTCTGCCTGTGTGTTATTCCCTGCATGGCTCCCTCGTGGCAGACAGTGCTACATGAAACGTTTTGCTGCTTGGTTCCTGCTCTCCACAGCCTCCTAGCATGGTGGGGTTGGAAGGGACCTCTGGGGATCATCTCCTCCAACCCCCTGCTCCAGCAGCTCACCCACAGCAGGGTGCCCAGGGTCACAGCCAGGAGGGTTTGGGATCTCTCCAGAGCAGGAGACTCCACAGCCTCTCTGGGCAGCTGCTCCAGGCTCGGCCACCCTCACCCCAAAGAAGTTTCTCCTCCTGCTCAGGTGGCACCTCCTGGGTTCCAGTTGGTGCCCGTTGCCCCTTGTCCTGTCGCTGGGCACCACTGACAGAGTCTGGCCCCAGCCTCTTGCCCCCCGGGGGCCCTTTAGCTCTTGCTCAACATTGATCAGATCCCCTCTGAGGCTTCTCTTCTCCAGGCTGAACACGCCCAGGGCTCTTTTTTCCCCGTGTCTGTGGTAGCAGCAGGGTTAGCTCTCCTCAGCCCTCCTCCTCCTCCTCCTCCCTGGGGTCCATGGCCCTCAGCCCCTCTCCTCACCCTCACCTGCCCATCCCGGTGCCCCGCAGCTGCGAGTGGGGAGGGAGCAGAGGCAGGAACATCCCGGCCGTGGCTGGGTGCTGCTGCAGACCCCTCTGGAGGAGGGCCCCGTGTTGACAGATCCCAGCTCCTGGGTGATGGCCTTTTATCAGGAAGGAGGAGGGTGAGATAACCCATCCTGGGGGCTGCCCTGGCCCCGCTCCCCCCGC
>NW_008626779.1:0-465 GCF_000691845.1 Merops nubicus | reverse complement strand
CTCCCTCCACCATGTGAACTCCTCTTCCCTCCTCCACGCTGGTGAAATGCCCTTTGTAATGCTCCAAGCTTTTGTTTTTTACATGAGCTGGGTTGGGGTGAACTTGGTGAGGCTGCCAGAACATCATGAATAAGTTAGGAGGAAAGCTCTGCTTGGTGCTCAGAGCATACACAGGCAGAGCAAGCAGCCTTGGTGCTCAGCAGCCAGTCAAGTGCCTGGGCAGTGGTGTTCTGACACATGGGTTGATAATGGAGCATTTCACATCTTCATGAGTCTTCCTTGGCCCTCTGTTTCCACAGCCACGACTGGCTTCAGACAAGTGACCTGCAAAGCTCCCTAGTAGTAATAATTTTGGTGAGCCATCCTGATAGTCCAATGTCTAAAAAGTCTTTTGCCTCAAACACAACAGCCTCATGCTGGGAGTTCATGATGCAGTTTTGTGACTCCTCAACACTTCTGCCATCA
>NW_008626778.1:6289-38039 GCF_000691845.1 Merops nubicus | reverse complement strand
CGAGCCTACGTGCTCCTGGGCGGTGGGAGGTGCTGGCGTGGTCCCTGGCCCCCTGCACCCCACAATTATGCCGTGCAATGACCCTCATCGCCCAGGCAGGAGGGAGGACTGACCAGGGAAGCAGCACGAAGGACGCGGTGACTGCAAAACACTGTGTCAGCTCTGCCAACCACTGCTCCGTCACCACCGTGGACACGTCCACTGCCACCTCCTCTTTACAAATGAGTTAAGCCAAAACCCAAACCCTGGCTTCCAGGCTGCTGACCCACGGGGAGGAGGCAGCTTCCATCCTCTGGGCATCCCGCACTTCAGCTTCCCCTTGCTGCTCCTAGCAAGCAGCAGAGCTCGGGGAGCGTAACCTTGCTGCCGGGGAGCAGAGCCAGCAGAGCTTCCCCTGATTTATACTCCTTCTCCCACTACAAGCAGCTTCTGTGGAGTTCCTGCCCTACCCCCGAGGAAGGCGCTGGCTGCTGTTGCGCTGAGATAAGCTGCTTGCCAGTGTCAGAGCTCTGGAGATGAGTAAACAGGAGGCGTAATTTGATTTGCACTGATTAAGCTGCTGGTGGAGGTGAAATCTAGAAAATAAAGCCAGCTAATACTTCAGGGGCAGTGAAATCAAAAATATTTGTGCTTATCAAAGTTTCCAACCAAGAGCTGTTTTGGGGGGATTGTTTTGTTTTTCTTTTTTAAAAAATTTCTATAATGGGGTGTTTGGAAGGAAGGGTGTGGAAGGGAGGGCGCTGAGCTGCTGCAGGGTTGGCTGCATCGCAGAAGGGCAGGGGAGGAGGGGGGCCAGCAGGAATGGGAAGCTTGAAGGGCTGGCTTACACTATCCTTAGAGGGTTATCTTATTTCTCCACTGGAAGAACTAATAGCTCATAAAAGTTGTCATTGCACAGAAATACCCGCTATTTTACCCACCAAGGGAGGATGGACGTGGGGTGAAAGGGTTAAGCCTGGAGCTGAGATCTGAACATAAAGTCTGTCTCCCATGCAAGCACCCGGCTTCAAAGGCACAAAAAGGAAGTTTGGGGCCTGCGCTCCCACCGACAACAACTGGGGTCAAGCCTGAGGCTGCCGTGTGGGCTGCCGAAAACATCCCTCCGTGCCTCCAGATGCCTGTCCACAAGGCGGGGGGACAGCGTGGCCCTGCTGCAGGGCACGTGCAGGGGACGTGTCTGGGGGTGCTTGGACATGTGGAACACACAAACATGTGGATCACGCCCTGCAGGAAATACCCCTCTGTCCCCGGGTCCCCCGTTAGCACTCATGACTAAACTTCAGCGTGGTGCAGAAGGAATGTGAAACCCTTGCTGGAGCTGCTGGCAGCTGCTCTCCCCGTCCTGCTCCCTCGGACTCGGCCGGACTGTCCTGTGCTCCAGTTCTTTCCTCTTTTACCCTCTCTGCTACCCAACCCCACGGCGCTCAGTGCTCAGTCCGTCAGCTGCAGCTCTGTTTCCGTGTGGTGATTAACTCCAACTGTCCAAACACGCGGGGCTCTGGAGCTGCTCAGAGCACCCAGAGGCCTGCAGTGCCATTTTCCATGCCCACGGTACCCTGCCTGGCCCCCGGCTGCTGCCCCAGGGGTAGGGAGACTGCTGCAGGGCCGGTGACATATCTGCCAGCTCCATGCAAATGTCTTGGATCCCCAGCAGTGCCTAACATGCCATCAGACACCCGCGTTTTGGGCACTGGAGCAGCTCCCCAGATTGCTGCCTTTTAGTATTTAGTTTCTTTGTTTTTCTTGGCAGGGTGCAGGAGGCAAATCCAGAGTCTTGGGAGGCAGGGGGTGAAAGTGACCCCATGACCTGAGTTTGCATCTTTTTGTCCATAGCCCTGCTCTCCAGAACGTACACGTGTGCTTTACCATTGGTAGCTAACTGTGCTCCTGTTGCTCCTTAAGTATCATTCTGTGGCCTCCCACTTCTTTTGCCCACTTTGATCTGAGAGGTCTCACCCTTCTTATACATAAGGATTTCAATCTGAAACTGTGACTACCCACAAGAAAGTATCTGTTTTCCTGTTAGCTGATCACAGCCCACCAGGAGAAAGAAAACCCAAGAAAAAACCTTCAGCCAGACCCCCTAATGCAAGCAAGCTGTGCCCTTCACCAGTTGCCTGGCTTGTGTACGGTTTCAAATGGATGTTGTTAATTCAATGACAGATGCACAAGGTGCCATTAGTGGGTCCTCTTAAATGGAAGCATAATTTTTACCCATCAAGATCCTTTTACCATGCTGGTGCTTGTATCCCTCACTGGGGAATACAAGCCACAGCAGGGAACTTGTTGTAACTTCAACAGATGTGTGCTGGTTTTGGGGCTAGTTTGAATCAAAGCACCCATGTTCATGGCAGGTTGGCCTCTTCCTGCACCAAGGCTGGGTCTGGTTTTGGGTTATTTGGTTTGTGATTGTCTTTGGTTAATTTGCGGAGCTGAATCCAGTGCCTGCCTTTGTGGGTGGGCCAATTCATGTTGGTTTTACTGGATTTGTATGAGGGGCGTAGTGATTTTTGCCAGACAAAAGGCACCTCACAGAAAGGACTGGGAGAGCAGCTCCCCAAGCACACTGGAAATGAGGCTTAGGAGAAAGTCACTTGGTAATACAAGCTGAGAGGACAGTTCCCCTGCCCTTGAGTAGCTGCCTTCACTCAGAGCCCGCAGACAAGGGGACAATTAGTGGTGGTTGTGGTGGGCTGAGTTTCTGTGATGTGGTGGTTTGCCCGCTGGGATCTCTTCTGAGGTCAGCAGCTCATTTCGGATCATGCAGCACTGGGCAGCTTTCAGATGGGAACAATTTTTGGTAGTGGCCATCATTACAGGCTGCACATGAGATCGTTTAATCTTCCATCGATACTTAAGGAAGTCTCCCTGAGACTGGCTTTTGAGCACAGCTGCTCTCTCACCCATGCATGTGAAAGGCACAGGGGCTACTAAAAGAGGAGAAAAGAAGTACCCTGATTCCTTCCTCCTCCGAGGGGACTGTCCCCACCGTGGGCTCTCTTCTGTTGTGCCAGTAAAACTGCAACATCATCACTTGAATTTTCAAGACAGCGTATCACCCTAGACACACTCAAAGGAATAATTGTTCCCTATCGGACCGTGTGTCCTGTTTAAAATGCGCTGAGGTGGGTGGGGAGCTGGTGGTGGGGAAGGCAGTAACAGAAATGGCTTTTCTGCAAGGCTGGCAGCTTAGAAGGGGAGCCAGGGGAGAGACCTGAGTGCTGCACGGTGCTGCACAGGATTCAGGTGCAAGCTACAGGAATTTTCTCAGTGGAAACCCCTTCCAAGAGGCAGGCGAGCTTGCCAGGCACCAGATGTTTGCGACTAGTTACAAAGAGCTGCAGTCAAAGCCCTTCAGACGCAAACTTCGTTTGTGAGCGCACTTGTGGTTTGCTGGCTGCTCACTAATTAAGCTGAGCCTGGAGGAGAGGAGGCCCAGGGATCTGTGTCTGCTGCAGCCATGGGAGTCTGAAGAAGGTTTGGACCATTTTTATTGACTGAGGGGCCGGTGCTGTGGTGTTTGCACACAGCAGGAGGTAGGGTCAGCGTTGGAGCATTTGAAAAATGCCAGAGGCTCCTGATAAAGCAGGGAGGGTGTTTTGTGAATGGAACACAGGGGAGTGTTTCTGGCTTGGTCACTCACGTCCTAGGTGACTGGACTTCGCTGAGGTGTGAGGAGCTGAGTTAATCTGTGCTAGATACTGGGCTGTGCTCTGGCCCTTTGTGCTCAGGAAGCCTTGTCTGAGTACCCAGCAGAGGGACCGTGACACACATTTGGGAAGCCCTGGCAGTAATGAGGCTGTTGCTGACTCCTCTGTTGGTCTGCAGCTGAGGGACAGGACAGAGAGAACTGCTGAGGGACAACACTTGGGGTTGGTGCACAGTGCTCTCTGGATTAAGGTTCCTAGAGAAACAGACCTAAATTGTATCTTTTGGAGCAATTCTCAGGCTTCTCTATCCTGGGCTTGGGATACTGGGTCCCTGATACTGTCTTCTGCCTGCTGTGCCCAGAAGAGCTGGACCTGGCACTGAACTGGGCAGTATGTGGTGTGGCAGGACAATGCTGTGGGGACACAGAGGGAACTGTTTTGCATTGGGTCTATTAAGAACCAGTTATAAATGCCCAGTGTCTCGTTTTCCTTCCCTTTTCTGTGTGCATGTCTTCACCTGGAGCACCTGAGATTGGGCACAGGCAGAGTGGGGTTACTCAGTGATGCACGTGCTCTCAGGGGTCTCAGATATCATGCTTGGTGGCTGTTCAGAATCAAACCATCTGGAGAAGTCTATGGAGGATCTACGTGCTCTTTTTCTGCTCTCTGTGGTGAACCTAAAGGGGATTTACAAAGGAGATGGAGACAGACTTTCCTCAGAGGTGCCCAGTGAAAGTATAAGAGACAACAGACATAGGCTACAGGGTTGCAGCAATGGAAATTCTGACTAGATATTTAAAACCCCCCAAACCTCAAGCAGTCAGTGAAGGTGGTCAAACAGTAGGGCCATGAGGAACCTGATCAAACCCTGAAGTTGGCCCAGCTTTGAGCAGGAGGCTGGGCTAGAGACCTTGAGAGGCCTTTTTGACCTTTATTTTTCTTTGATTCTAAGCATCTAATAAATGACCAACTGTAACTGCTGTTGGACTTACTGACCTATATGGCGTCACCCATTCTTTCAAGCCTTGCAGCTTCCTAGATGATTAATGCCTTGTTAAATCATACTATGCAAAAGAAACAATCATCTCTCCAAATGCATCCACCACCACTCAAGACTGGATGCTCTGAAAGGCTTATAGGAAAGGCAGGGAAATAACCTGGCACATTTCTAAGAGCCCAAATGCAGCCCCTTCCCTCGCCTACGCTTTGGGTGAGAGCCAACCCTGGAATGACATCCCAGAACTAAAACTGGTACTAAACAATGGAACTAGACAATGACCATATTTTCACACAGCTTGCATGAGTGCAGCTACAAACTCCCCAGTCTTTTGTTTCACAGTCTAAAGACAAAACAAACATAACATAAAAATTCCTCCTTGGAAATGTAATTCCCTCCACTGAACAAACCAGCAAGCAAAATTCGAGGGGCTGAGTTATGCAGGAGGTCAGGGTGAAGGTTGTGAGCGGTCCCTTTTTTGGCCTTAAACTCTATGAAAATCATAGCTCCAGTGAAGTGAATGGCAGTTTTGTCCCAGTGATTTCAGTGGGGCCACGGTTTCCGGGCATGGATTTGCGTTCAGCCTCAAGTCAACCCTGCTGCCATCAATCATACCTCTGTCAAACTAGTCAGAGTGAATGAGGAAGGGTTTGGCCCAGGCAGAACAGCACCATCCTAGGTCAAACAAATGGGCTCTTGTTTCAGGGGCAGATTTGCCAGGAGATTTCCGTGGGCCGTCACCTGTGGATTAGTGTGACCCACTGCTGAGGGTGCCCCCAGGTCCTGAGATGGGGGTGCTGCTGCTCTGTAACTCAGCCCTCCATCCTGCCACACTTCCGTTCATTCCTGTATTTCTATTTGTTCGGGGTATTTTTTTTTCGTTCACTTCCCAAAACAAAAAAATAAAAGGTTTCCTGTGTGATTTGATGTGGGAAACAATCCCACCAATGATCTTCCCAGAGGCTGCTGCCTGCCCTTCCCCCATGGAATAAGAGACTGCCTTGGCTAAGTGGGACTTTCAGTGGTCTGTCAGCAATCCCAGCTCACTATCTAATTACTTCTTCCCCTCAGGCTTCAGGACTCTTTTTTTGCCAAACCGACAAAAAATTTCTGGTCCAATTTGAGATCCATTTTGCTGTGTGATGTTCTCATGGGACCACACCACCCAACAAACATTTCTGGCTTGACCAAACAGAAATTATGTCTAGATCTATATAATCACCTCTCTGCATTCATTTCCATGATGGAGAGACAATTCCCTATTAAATGTCAAAGTGACTTATTGGCTCAGAGAGACAGAAAAGCATCAGATCACAGAGGGAAGAGCTGATATTTGGACAAAATATTATTTTCTCCATAATGCAACTTGATATTTGTGTCTACAGCTGTATACAGACTGGGAGATCAGCCTTTGACTTCATATATGACCAAATCCACCTCCTCCACATGTATATATCTGGTAGATGCTGTTAGATACTGCATTGTTGTCACCATGCTGGGTGTGTTTAAATCAACAGAGCTACAGAAAACTTTCTCCTGCTTCTTATAAGATAAATTTTTATCCTTTGCAAGCAAATCAAAGCAACTAGATCTTTCTGCATTGAAGATCTCTCCTTTCAGACATAATATGCTATGTATGAGATACAGGATGCCCAGCCTATAGCCTATGAATTGGCTGTGGCACCCTAAAATCATAGGATCATTTAGGCTGGAAAAGACCTTTAAGATCATCAAGTTCAACGTGAAGCTCACACTGCCAAGTCCAAATGATTTAAGCCGCCCACAAACCATCCCTGCTGCTCTTTCCTAAGGATCTCTTTGTCTTCTCCAGCAGCATGACTAAAGCACTTCTCTCTTGGAGGCAACACACAGGAACCCTCCCACACCCAGCCACGCTGTGAGGGTGCACACACATCTCAGGCTGTGTGACTAAAACCACTGCTGTGACACAGGGAGCCTGAGGGTGGGGTGCCACAGCGGCAGCAATCCACGGACATGGCAGTGCCTGACCTGCTGACACTCCTGCTCAGGCCACTGACTTGAAGATGCCTTGTCATAGCCACTGAATGACTGGGCACCTTCCTGGCTTCATCTGGTGATAAAAATGGCCAGGCTACTGGAGTGTTGAGTCCTGGTGAACTTAAGAGACAGCAGTTGAGAAGGGTGGGGCACGCAGGGAGCTGCTACCACTGCAGAGCCAAGCACAAGTGCTGGAGGAGGTTCCAATCTCACTCCAGATCTCCACCCTAACTCCAGGGCGCTGAGGTCCAATTTGTTTCACTTTGTGCTGTCGGAGTGATTTGTCTTTGCATCTTGTTGAAGTTCCTGCTGTGTGCTGCAGAATCGTTTAAGACTTGGCTGCTGTTTTTACAGAGAATTACCCTTTAAGACCTGAATACGACAAAGCACTTAGAGCAAGGGAGTTTTATTTTGAGGGGACTACTCCTATGTTTAATGGTAGCCATGGGCTTAACTTGGCTGGATCAGAGGATGGGATGTCATGCCATAGCCTTTGTGAATGTAAATTCTTACAGAAAACCCTGGGGGCTGTATGCCTGAGGTTGTCACCACAGTACTGTAGTGCTGGTTTCCCTATAAAACACCAGTGTCTTAGACTATATATTAGTGCTTACAAGCATTGTAGTTGATCAAGCTACTTATTTACCTAGATAATGGAAACTGAGTATGACTATTCTATGATTTTAAGAAGTTCCTTTACTTAGACAATCTACTTAGTCGTCTGAGATCAGCACTGTTTGGGAGAGACACTAAACCAAACTTTTCAGCTTATCTGAGAAAAAGTGGTGATGGTGACCTACACCTAACTGTTAATTCATCCTGGCTGAACCATGGCAGGTTCCATGCAGCCAAACTCCCTCTGTCTTGTTCGGAGCTATGGAGCCCTTGTCTCACTCCACAGAGATGTTGTGTAGGTTACTGGCAGTTCCTTTCTCAGCCTGCACCCGTACCTAGCTCCTACAGATGTGCTGTAGGGTATGGACTGTGGACCAGATGGCGAATGGGACTGGGAACTGACTGAGGTTAAAAATGATCACTTCTTTTGGCTGGGTTATGCTGAGATCTGATCCCTTCTCTGGAGCAGTTTCCTCCCCAGCCACACAATTACACCAGTGCGACTGAGGAAGGGGCCCAGGGGAGGAAATGAGCTGTGGGGGCAGGACTGTGATGGGGGAGGAGAGTGGTGAAGGCCACTTCAGCTTGTGCTGTTGCCAAAAGAAATGTTCACTGAATGACAGCCCAGTGGCATGTCCGGCCAAATCCCATGGAAATCCTCAGTGTCAGGGACAAAATCCTGCTTTCCAGCCCAATGTGCTCTTAGCTGACTTGTGCATCTCCAGGTGTGCTTGGCAGCTTTTTGGTGCAGTGAAGTGCAGTGGTAAGGCGTGGTGTACTGGGTGCGGAGAGGGGAAGAGCCTGGCGCTGGATGGTAGACACCCCAAATCCAGGGCAAGCAGCAGCAAAAAAGGTGCTAGTGAGAACATGGTCTTCTGTGTAACAGGGATGGAATAAGACATTTCAGCAGGGGAAGGTCTTAAACTATGTCTGCCCTTCAACAGGCACAGGTCTGGGGCTTACATTTGGATATGGAAGGAAATTGGGTGAGCAACCTCGCTCGATGAGAAGAAACAGCACGGTAAGGAACCTCACTTTGTCTATGTCTCTCTCCTCCAGTGCTCCACATATCCAGATACAAGACCAAGACTGAATTACTGCACTATAAAATGAGTTGAACCTGCTGTGACCTGAAGACTAGTTCAGTTTACAGCCAAGTCCATAATCCAAAAAGCATGAAGGATCAGCAATGGGAAGAGAAATAAAAGCTCTGAGCAGAAGGAGCCAGCAGGTAGTCCTTAACAGCCAGCTAATCATAGTGAATAATTTATTACAGCAATGCCACTGAGACTCCACAACCTTTTAAACCAGTATTTCCTGGAAATGTTTTCTGCTCCTCTTGTGTCATTTGTAAATCTGAAATCTTTTATCTCTGTCTGCAATGCAAAGATGTTTGTAAAGGTCTTAGGAAATGATGCTGTTCCAAGAAGAACCCAATTAGCCACAAGTCAATATGCTGTCTCTGAGCCCACTTGGTTCTGGATGCCCTTTCCAAGTACAGCCTGTGGCTCAGTGGCATGTGGGTGAGAGGAGAGGTGCACACACTCCATCTGACAACAGAAACCATCTTGCTGCCAAATCAAACACCCTCCTTCAACATGAGAGTTTATAACCCCTTCCAAATCCCTGTTCAAAACCAACCAATTCAGTGTTAAAATTGTGATGGAGGGTCACACTTTTAGTCCTATCTTCAACCCTTCCAAGATCTTGACCTCTGTTGTATCATGTGACAAGTAGTTATGCAAATAAATTTGGCTCCCTGTAACCAATTTGAATTTCATGTTTCTTTTGCCTTTTTGACTGTCCCAATGTTCTATGATCAGTCAAGAGAGAGACCAATTTGTCAGCTTCCTCCTCCCCATCATTCCCTAGTTTCTATGCATTTCACATCAATCCCTACTTTATGGGGTTTTAAGTTACTGGTTTGTCATTCCTTCACCACAGGAAGCACAAGTTTAGCCACTCCATCAATGCAATTACTGACTTGACAATGCTTCACTATGCCCTAAAGGAGAGAGGATCTCTATTTGTTCTGCAGTAAAGCAGCTCTTAATTAGGCTATTGCTCCTCCTGTGTAAATTCCAATTTTTGCCTCTGGAACTGAGAAAGTTCACTCTATCTCTTGATGTTTGGAAAAGGCCAAGTGACATCACACAGCAGTCTTTCACTTTCTGGACACAATTAATATGCTGATTACTCTGCTCATGCTGTCACAAGCAGTGGTATCTCTCTGATCAGACACTTAAAGCTGCTGACTTTACTCCTGCTTTGTATTGCTTGGTAGGATGGGTCCAGCTCAGCTCTTGGTTTTGAATGTTTAAAGCACTGCCATTGCTTTGGATTCACAGCAATGCTACAAATCAAACACTGATGATTTTTATGAGTCTGAGAGAAAGGGCTCACCTTAAATTTGGTTGCCACGACACTTCGGTGGAAGATGAGATAATGCTATAGAGAGGTATTTCTTGCAAAGGAACCAAACACTACCAGATTCTCCTTTAAGGTCATTTTATTTAAGCAGTTTCTCTGTCTGTTTATTTGCCATATGGAAGTCCTTTGGCTGATTTGTTAATCATTCACTCCTCAGCTTGGAGTTAATTGTTTACTAACTCTTAAGCTGTGTGCACAAAAAGATGCCTTTGGGCTCTCAGATCAGTGGGAGTATCTCACTGGAACAACAGACATGGCTGGTGCTGCTACAGCTGCTTGGGCATACTGGTCTCACAACTCCTGCCTATGCCACTTCTGCTTCATGTACAGGTCTCTGGGGATGGATTGGAGTTGCATCCCTGCCTAGTGGTTAAAATGAACCACCACCACTCACAGCCACTGTGGTCACACAGGGGGGCTGCAGTGCCTTGCTCTTGCTTTCCAATTGCTCTGCAATGCAAGCAAAAAAAACTCAGATGACCCTTCTCTGAAAATGATGGGTTTGGTCACTAGAGCCTCAGCAGCTTGTGGGAGTGTGGTGATGGCACATCCTGTCTGAAGACCTGGAACCAGGTTCCTGGTTACTTGCTTTGGTTTATTGTGAATATTGGATGGTGCTGACCCAAGATGGGTACAGTCCAGCAGGACAATGACTCCTTTTTGTCATGCTTTTTCAAGGCACACCAAACCTTGAAGGGCCTTTTCACAGGCAAGTTTGTAGAAGCCAGGCCTAAGAGAGAGAGATGGATTTTGCCCATCCTAGATGTTCTGCACTGCTGCTACAAAAAATGACACTGGTTCTGCAAACCACTGCTGAATTTCCAGAATGCCTCAGCTTATGGTTAGCAGGACAGCTGCCATCTTTCCACCCTTAATGCTCCCTTCTTCTTGTCCAGCTGCAGTGATGGATTTTGTGAGGTGCAAATTTTGCATTTATTTAATAGATTTTAAATAAGTATTTAATATATTAATAACTAACTCCTAAGAAGGTATTTTTTTTCAACTGAGAAAAAATTTCTTTACTTTGAGGGTGACAGAGTGCTGGAACAGGGTGCCCAGAGAGGCTGTGGAACCTCTTTCTTTGAGACTTTCAAAACCCACCTGGATATGATCCTGGGCAACCTGTTCTGTGTGAACCTGCTTTAGCAGGGGTGTTGGACTAGATGATCTCCAGAGGTCCCTTCCAACCCCCACCATTCTGTGATGCTGTGATTCTGTAATGTACAGCTGTCAGATCATAACTGATATGGACCAAATCTGGGCTCAAACAGGCAATCTTCAAGAGGAAGCCTTTGTCAGGGCTTGCTGAGTCTGTGAGCTAGTCCCTGAACATACAGCAAGGAGAACAATAAGCCCCAAAGTGATGGCTTTAGGTAGCTTTTGGGCTTCCACAGGATTCAAGCACTGGCAGGAGGGAACATAAGTATAGAAGCACAGAGTCACATTAGGCTCTGCAGCCCAGCTGCATTCCAGTTTCATAGCCCTGCATCCCCCTCTGAAGTCTGAACCAGGCTGGACTAGGTGCCAGATACCCATCTCAGCTGAGGACTTATGCCTGGCTGAGAGTAGCACAAGCAAGATCAGGTTCTGGTCTTGCGTCAGCCTCAATCCTCCTCTCTGGACTCATCCAACTTGCTGACAAACCTAGTTAGTTTTCTGGAGACACATGGCTGATTTGCTCCAGCAATTTAATAAAAACGTGGTTTTGACTGACTGCTAATGGGATGGCCTGAGATAGGCTCAGCTGCTTCGTGTGGCTTACAGTTTCACTTGCAAACACAATAAGCATGGAAATCTATCCAGGATGACATAATAGGAAAACGTTACAATCTCCCTTACAAGACAAGCAAGGTTTCTATATGCATTTAATATAAATGTCTTGGTTTCATCTGGTTTCTTGCTACAATTTTCTGCTTGTGTTTCTTCCAGGGAGATACATTTTTCCACTGTAATTTTTCAATTTGTTTCTGGCATTAGCAAGGTGCAGGAACAAAATAATAAAGATCAGAGAAGACATAATCTCTTTCCCCTCCCCACTGCTGCCAGTCTTACCTTGCAGAAAGTTCAGTAAGGTTCACCCCTCCCCTCTGCACAGCAAAGACTTGCACCAGCCCATGCTGGTAGAGTGAAATGAATCGGGTACTACGGGAAGCTCTCAGGTACCAGGGTTATCAAGTGCAATTTTACAATCTAATTAGCAGAGGATTAAACATTGCACCTTGCTGAGGCAGTTGAGCTGCTCTCGCCAGAGGGGTTTTACCACCTGTGTAGGGCAAAGAGTCTTTTACTTGCTCTACAAAGGGTAAAAGCACTCGATGGAGAAATAACAAAGCCTCGGTCACTCTACCCAAGTCCTGTCCCTGATTTAGGCTGTTTTGGAATAGCCCTGCCAACAGATGGGGTTTGCAAGCATCATGTAACAGAGAAATGCTCATCTAGGCTCTCTCCTCAGTGCTGTGGTCTCTGGATTATGGTGATGGACAAATTCTAGCCCGGAAATTCCTGCTCTCCTTTCCCACCCAGCCCTTCCAGATTTATGACCACTTCTGCTAAGCCACAGAAGTCCTCAGTGATTTATACTCAAGGCAGCACCATTGTTTTGAGTCTCCTGGATTTTGTACACAATTTGCTGAGAGAAAAATAATAGTAGTTCCTAATAACTAGAAAACTAGCACTATTTTTTAGGGTTCCACTTGCAGAAAAAGGTTAGGTGTTGCCTACAGTCCCTGATTCTAGAAGCACCCTGAGAGCTAGGGGGATGTTAATGGGGTGAAGGGAGGCTGGCCAAGATGTTATCAAGCTCTAAACCAAATGCTACAGACCAGATCACCCTGAGTGGCTAAGGAGAGAAAGTAGAGAAGCTGAGAAAGGAGACTTGACCCTTCAGTGAAAATGTCTGTCTCCTCTCATGCAGAGTACTTGGCTTCTTTTTTTTCTTTCTTTTGATGTCCTGTACCAACCCTCTCATCCCATCAGGGTCGATAAAAATTGCCATGGCTAGTGAATGGCTGAGTCTTTGTCACGGCAGGGCACTGTTTTCCTCCAAAGAAATGTTTCTATCACTAAGGCTGACTTCTGAAGGCATCTTTTAAGGACATGCCTTCCCTGGGGGGTTGGCACTAATGGAGGTATGTGGGTGCAAACACCTAGCCTAGGCATGTTTTCAGCTATCCTGTGTGCGTATGGCTTGCCCTGCAGGTACTGATCGATCCCAAACAGATGTGTCTGTTCGGTCACATGCTCTGTGAAGACCTCCTTACTCCACTCTCCCTTTTCTTCAATGAATAAAAAGTCCCATTAATAGCTTTCCATGAATAAAAGGACAATGAATGCACCTAGTGTCTCCTCCTGCCTCCTGAGCAGTTCTGTTTTCTATCAAAACTTTGATTCTGGTTTATTTTAAGAGAAGGTGCTATCTGTGAGCGCCAGGCAGTGTCCAACTTGAATGTGATCAGAGGAGGTGAAAGAAAAGGAGATGGGACCTTGGCATGGAGACAAAGCAAAGAGAAATGCAGCATGTTAATTCAGCATGGAAGCATTTGCATCCATGGAAGAGCTGCCTGGTTGCTGCAGATCATCCAGCTCTGCGGCCTGCAGGCAAGCCCAAAAGCTTGCCTCCTGATGTCTCCATGGGTTTGCAGTACAACAGATACCCTTGGTAACAGACTGTGCATGCCCACCTGCAGGGCATGCGCTCAGGGGTGAGATCTTCTACATGAGATGACATCCTAGGTAGGAAAGTCAGAACACACGGGTCTGCCGAGTAGGATGAGCTCAGGGGATCAAAACCTTCCTCCTCCCAAGCAATCAGGGCATTCCTTAGCTGGATTACTCAACGGCAGTTTGGAAGCACTGAGGTAAATCCTGATTCTTAGAAGCACTGAAAGCCTCACTAAAAACAGTAATGAGGGACCATCGTGGCTAGTCATCACTGGTCAAGCTCTAGTTTTGTGATCAGATCTATGCATGCTATGCCTTGATTTGTGAACTGTTTCACTAGGTACTCGCCCTCAGCAGAGCCCAGCTCCAAAACTGAAAACGCCCAGCGCCTGCTCCCCCAGGGAAAGTCCAGTGTGAAACTGTTCCTAAACAAATCAGGTACTGGGCACAAACTTTTTAATGCCTTTATTTTTTTTAGGCATGTGATAAAAGTTGTCTTTACCTGCTAGTTTGACGTTAACTCTTTGGTTAGTAAAATTGTTGCTTATCACATGTAGTGCTGCTCCTGGGAAAATCATATGATTTTTTCTTTTTCTAATAAATGGAAGTTTTCCTCTCTCTTCTCCCTCCCCTCCCTCAGACAACTTATGGCTTGACAATACACCATCAAGTGTTGGCTGAGCACCCTCAGTCTCACCATAGCCAGTGGATGGAAGGACCCCAGCACCTGGGGGGACCAGTCCTTCAGTTCCCATTTATGTCTTATGAACCACCCAAAAAAGAAGCTTATGGTGCAAGATTAAGTGGCACTTATTTCCCCCCTGTACCACAAAATTTAATAAATTCAGAGCTACTTTTGCCCATTAATTCTTTGCAGACATTCAGACGAGTTTGGGAAAAAAATAACATCCTTCAAAATCCCACACACCAATGCCAATGTTTGGCATCCATCACACCCTCAAATCAAGCTATAACATGCATGGCAAGCCCAGGCCTCGATAGGACAGTAAACACTTACCTTTCTTGGTTTCACTTTGTCATGGTAGTCATATTGAAAAATCCCCTTGTAGCTAAGTCCTAACCACCAAGGAATTCCCTGCTTGTCCTGGAAGAGAAAATAGTGGGCGTTATATTAAATGGGATGGGGAAATGCTGGAGATTTCCTAGGCTGTTACACAAGGTGCAGATTTGTTTCTAAGCAGTATCTTTGAACGTCCTGGGTGCTGTTAAATTTACCCGCCGAGTTTCCTCGAGTCACAAAGCTCAGTGGTGTTTAGGAGAGATCTGTTTCACTTTTGGCCATGACACATTAAACCATTTAAAATGAATCACGTGTGATCAAGTTACTCAAAATGCTGCCAGGGGAGGTGAGGAGGTTTGACATGGGTCCCTTGTGCAGCGGTGCATCCTCTTTCTCTTCCCTGTAAATTATTCAGCCTGAGCACTCAGAGACTGGAAGGAAGGGAAGCGAATGACCCAGCTGACTTGAATTATGTGGAGGGATTTTAGCCTTACTCTTGAAAACGCAGCAGTAATGGGATCTGAGAGCTACCAAGTGATAAGGTCTGACAGGCTCGGACCCAACTGCTTTGTGTCTGAGCCTGCAATAAAATGGCCTCATGGAGCAATGGCTGATATCTGATACCAGCCTCTCTGCAATTTACTGAACTGCGTCCTCAATGAAATTACATCTCTTCTGTTAATGGGATGGAGAATGGCAGAGTAAAACTCAGAAAAACCAAAACCCCTGCATCAGGCAGAAGCAAACCCTATGATGAGCCATATTTGCTGCCTCACTTTTGCTCACTGGTACTTATTGATCATGGGAGCTCACTGGAATAGCTCTCAGGTGTTTGCAGGCTTGAACACCCAGCCCAGTCCATCAGATCATTCTTGATCTAGAGTAGTCCAAGAGATCTGGATGCAAAGGGTGCTGGAGGGATCCTGCCCTCTGGAAAAAGATGAGGCTAATGCTTCTTGCAAAATGCTGTACACGTTAGCAGGAATAGAGTAGAAACACATCTCCCTGAGATGGCTGCTGTCAGATTTTTGTTTTTTTATGGTACCCCATGTGTGTAAAACATTACAGTTGTATGAAAAAACATCTGATCTGTGCAGAGAGACGATGATGAAACACTTCAAAACTTCAGGGGTGATAAATGAGGGAATATCCTCTGGGGACTGTGCATCTAGCTTTCTTTATATGTTTATTGATTTCCTTACTTAAAAAAGAATAACAACACTATACAGCTGGTCAGGCAGGGAAGTAATAATAATAATGAGGCTGAAAGATTTGGTCATAAATCATTAGACAAAAGAAATAAGGAATTTAATGAATACCTGCATGAAATCCACATAGTTAGAAGTTGAGAGCTGCTTTGGGGGAGTATAGAGTATGGGACAATGACTTGGCATTGAAAAGAGATCTGTATATGTATGCATCCATCTACCTATATCTGAAGTGAAGCGAGCTGCAGTATGCAGGTCATGGCTGGCCCTAGTGAGCTGCTCATGGATCTGCTGGTTGGGAAAAGCCTGACCTCCTGAACTACAGACAGGAGTGAAGCATCATGCCTGCCAGCGATATGCCTGGCTCGTCCCTTTGGTTCTGGTTCACTGGCATCACCAGAGCTTGCTGCTGCTTGTGGGCTGAACGTGTCCAGCACAATAGGATTGCAAGAGTTTTATCTCCAAGAACAGGATTTTCCTCTTTGGAGCTGTATTTACCAAACATTCACTACACAGTTGAAATAAGTTTATCCTATCACAGGAAGTGAAATAAGACTTTAGTAGCAGTGTATTGTGTTCTGAAAGCAGGATGGTTATTTGTACCTCGTTCCCTCCCTCTCCAACAACAGTTTGATTCAAGACATGTCCCCTTTCTTGCAGCACGTACCTTGACTGCGTAGTAATGCACCCCGTACGTCGGGAGGGATTCCACAATGCTCATGTAGCTGCAAGACAACACGCAAGAGAACAGCATCTCTGAGAAGCTGAGAGGATGGTCTGAATAAAAAGCCTTAATAAATCAGTAATAAAGTACATAAATACTTAAAAATAAAGCATCAGATGAAGTGGGAGACAGATATATATTGTATTTACAGTACAGTATAAGTATTTCCTGATAAAACAAAGGCCACAAGAAATCACTCCTATTTCACTTACTTCACAATTGCTTGACCTCTTGTCTGACCATTTAGTTTCTTGTAATGTTCAATGACTCGATCCTCACTGGAAAGGAAGAAATCAGATGCTTTATAAAATGGCATTGTCATGACTGAGAATCTTGCCAAAAGGCGAGGAGATACTTGGGTTAGCCCAGCTACCGACTGAGGGAATCAAAAGATGCCAAGCAAAAGTGTCAGATGCAGCCCGGGGTAAACAGGGGAGACTCACAGACCGAGAATAAAAATGGTTTTCTAGGGGTTGATTTTATGGAGGAACCTTTTTTACTCTCAAACACAGGATCTACATATGTACTCTGCATTACTTGCCTGATCTATAAGTGATGCCCATGGTATTTCATAGAGGAGCCTCACAGATTACTCTGCATTGCAAGTGCACAAAACCATGCACAGGGGCACTCATGGGAGTACTCTGGAGAAATCTCTCTCAGCAAGGAGTTAAATTCCTGGGGTACACAGAGGCAATGCCTGTAGCAGTAGGTTCAACAGTGGCAGGGAATGTTTGCAAGGCACTCAAACTTGGGTGCCCTCACTGTTAAAGTACTGATGTGTCTTTGCTTTTTTTGCCTTTGTTACTTTTGGGTTATACAGACCTGCATTGCCTCAGGCAGCTCCTGGCTAGGCACTGGGAGTTAGCAAGGGCCAGGGCCCTTTCCCAACACTGCTTTGGAGACAAAGAGTTTCATGCTATAGAGGGAGGCCTGTGTCAGAGAACAGTCCTGGGTGTGTTTGGTGAATGCACATTGAGACATTCACCTATGTATGGTAGAGATGTAGCACCCAAGAGCAGATCAGCATGACCCAAATGAGAGACTGAGACACATCTGTAAGTTCACTTTTAAGGACTCTCATTCCTTCTTCTCCAGTGAAGAGGTAGCAGGAGAGCACAGAACCAGAGGTATTTGATGCATATGAGCTCTGCTAGTCAAGGATCTCCTTCTGAAGGTTCACAGTGCTCTCCTCTGATGTCAGCAGCATTCCTCTCAATCTATGGCCATGCAAGTCATCATGGCCTCCACGCCTAGTACTTTCAAACTGCTCTGACTTTGGTTCTTCTCTAACTTCCAGCAAGGTAATACTCACAAGACCAGCTCTGTTAAATTTGTATGACAGAATACTCAAATCCTCAAGTTTAAACCCAGTCCCTTGCTCTTTATGTTGCAACACCAAGGATAAGGATTCTGTTGAGTCCCCTCGAGATATTGCTCAGACCTTGCCAGTCCAAAAGGCAGGAAACCTAAACTACTTTCATGCTACCTTTGTGCCTTCTCCACCTGGCACTGCCTAAGCTTCCAGTAGTACCAAGTGTCTTGTCTAATGCCACCATGCTGCATGCAGTTTAGGCCATCACCTCCTCCCTGCATTTTCTAGCTCCAGCTGGGGCCCCTAATGGGGCCTTTAGGGGCAGCCACACAGTTGTCCACCATGTGGTAATCCTTCCCCAGGCAGAACTGAAGCTGTTTATATTGCTAGAGAGTGTGAAGAGGCACAGCAGTGTGCGATGGTCTGGTAGATGACCTCACCACAACTGCTCAGAGATGCCCACGGGGACTTGTGTGGAAAACTGCAAAGAGTTTCACTAGCCCTGCTAGCATGACTGCATCTTCTCATTGCTGCCTTCCCCACAGGCATCCTTGGGCCAAGAGATCTGCGTGGAGACAGAATCTCTTTTAGAAAGAAGCTCCCCTGCCCCTGCTGGGCACAGTCTTTGTAATGAATGCCCTTAGTGATGTCACAGGAAGAGGCCACGCAGAGCTTGCTGTGACATTGCACACAGGAGGACACTGCCTGTGACATGACAGACAAGATGTGCTGTGCACAGATGGGGCGTGGGGCCTGGCACAGGCTTGCTGAGGTCTGTGCATCCACCCCTGGTAGTGCAGGGAGAAAGGGAGAGGACCAAGAAGTCCATTGCAGACAGCACAGAGCAGTTAAAAGGAGCCGGTCTGTTGGACTGTCAGCAGGGCCAGCTGTTCCCCCACGAGCCTGTCATTTGTCTGAGAGTAGCTACTTTCCTTACCCACTTGCCAAGTGACTTCCACCAAAAGTCACTTGCAAAAAATAAAATGGCTCTTACTGGGGCAAGCTAAAGTGATGTCTCACTATTGTGTCACAGTGAGTACAGGGTGTTGAGTGAGTCAGTGAACAAATTCTGTGGGAAAGGAAAGGTCCAGATTTTCCATCCAACCCCTCAGAATAATTTAATGCCTAGAAAATGATCTGTAAGCTATAAATTCAACAGCTATGAAACCATATTTAGCCCACTGATCCAAGAAAGTACCACAGATGTTATGGGCGTGCACATGAAGGCAGAGCCCAGGTCTCCTGCCACGATTATCATAAACAGGATTACTTTGGAGCAATAACTGAATTACATGAGTGTTCAGTACTGGAAGATCTCCAAAACCCATCATTCTTAATAAAAAAGATAGACAGAGAGGGCTTACAGCCCTTTGAAATTACCTCTTAAAACCATGATTACATGTGGATGCAATTCCTCTCTGTCTCAGACAGGAACAAACCAGGAATGACTTCTCAGAAAACAATGGAAAATTTTCCAGTGGAAAATGCTCTTCCCTCTGGTGTCCAGCCTGTGCTGTTTGTTGCACAGACCAAGCTCTCATATTGATGCCATTCAAGGAAAGGATAGATGTACCTACAGGGTGATTCCCTAATGTGACTCCAGATGCACTCTGCTTTCTTACAAATGATTATTACAAAACAATGGATATATTCCCAGACCATACCCCTCGCATAGGGAAGCCAGTTGATGGCCCATTTCCTTCAAAAGGACAGATTAGATGTCAGGGAGCCTTTCTGAACAGTGGGATGAAAAAAGTTATGTTCTCAACCCATATTAAAAGATGTGGGATAGTTCAGGCTCTACCCAGTTCTCCTAAACAGATGCAGCAACACTGTACCTCCACTGTCTTGTTAGGATGCTGATGATCTTCGTTTCTATTGCGTAATGTTTTGAGGTTTACAGTTGTTAAGTACCAGTTAAATATCAACCTTGTTTCTACTTTTGGACAAAAAAAAAAAAATAAATCCAGCCTGAATTATTGATCGAGTCATGAATATTTAAGGTTGCCATTTGCTGCCTTTCACCTTTCTACAACACTGAGCTAGTCACACTTTGGGGAAGGAAACAGATACTCCAGAGCACAATTCATCCTGACAGCAAAGGGAGCTGAGGGCACCTGGCTCATACGGAGAGGTCTATGCTGAGGAGACGTTCATGGTCAGATGAATCCCCCCCAGCTGTGTGACAGTCGCTCCTCCAACAGTCCTTTGAACTTCCTTTTCATCCCCTGTGCAAGAGGGATCGTCCAGCACAGAGGTCACTTTCTGCCTCCAGCTCTGGGACAGAGGGGTAAGCCCAGCGTGTGCTGGGGAAAACAAGCAAAATCATTCACGGGTCAGCAGGGGGATTAGCAGAGCTAATGAACATTCTCCCTCATCATTTCAGCTGCTCTTCTCCCAGTGGCTGCCGTGCTGCTCCTGACAGCTGGGACAGTGCTGGGGCACTGCCTGGACCACCAGCTGATGTCTCCTCTCCCCACGCTCTGCCTCGTTGCTGTGTCAGTGACAGGGGAACTCGTTCAGGGCTGACAGAGGGTGTTTAGCCAGCGTGGAGACACGGCGGCTGCCGAGGCGCTGCTGTCTGTGCCGGCGCATTCCCCCCAGAGCTGCAAGAATTAGTACGTGGATGATATCCTGCAGCAGGCAACTCTGATAAAGATCTTTAGAACTACCAAGGAGTCCCTCAAGTCCCAGTAGATTACAGAACTGGTTGGGAGACAACCTGCAAGCAAATGCAGGGCCAGAGTTTCTCCCCATCAGATCCAGATTTTGAAAGGTAATTGTTTCCCCCCTCTCTTCCCAGCACACTGAGCTGTTTGAAGTAGCTGTCCACTCATTGCTGCACCTCACCGTTGTTCTGTTTCCAACTTTTGTCCATCTTGACTATATTCTCAAACTTACTGGTGTCTTTATTTGCAGTCATATGCTGTCCCACTGAAGCCAACAAAGCATCTCTTGGGCCAAAGGGACCAAGAGCAGGATCAGAGCCTCAGGTCTGTGTTGTATTAGAGAAACTAAACAGTCATTTTCAGCTGATACATTCAGAAGTGAATTTTCTGGCAATGCTTTAGGTTGCTAAAACCAAGCTTGCATTCAAAGTCTGTTGTTATCTAGACATCCATCTCCCACTGGTCTGTTGAAAATCCCATTCTAGCACCCACTTTTGTGTCACTGCATCTCCTCCTTGCCTTCTTACTGGCAACCTACTGCTGGGCTGGCTTGCTGGGGAGGATCTGAATTGAGATAAAATATAATGACAATGGTTGGAAAGGAGTGATGAGCTAACACAGGTTCTCTTCTGTCTCATTGTGATTAGTTTTGTGTCTAAAATAATAAATACTGCCAGTTGTTTCCATGCGTGGGCAAGAGAAATCAAAACTCAGGGCCTCAGTTCCTAGACTGTGTGGGAGGACCAGAAGCTCAGCTTTCATTTAAAAGAAAAAAAATCCCCAGCACCCTAGCTCCTCCTTGCTTCACCAGTAATCAGTGGTGCTAAGAGATGCTTGAGAACAAGATGTCCAACTGATTCTTAATCTGTAGAGAGCTGGAAACAAAAACTTGATGATATAAAAACTACCACCTCCATCTTTGTTGTGATGTCGACAAACCTCCAAGAAGAGGTTACAGTGAAGGAAAAAGCCTGCAGCAAGGGTGTGCAACCAGGAGACTCCATGAGGGCGGAGCTGAAGGGACCAAATTGTGTTGATTCAGCCCTCGCTGCATCTAAGATCCAGGACACATCCCACTGGTCTTACTATGTTTGATAGGAGCAATAGATGATACCTTTTTCATGGTATGTCATGGAAATGTTATTTCATGCAGATCTTTCATAGTATTTTGCTGAAGGTCTCATGATATCATATCTTGCTGAAGGTATCATAGTATGTACTTGATTGTCCCTTTTATCACCTCTTAGTCTGTTTCAACCTGTACAAATGTAGCATAGGGTTCTTTTGTTTGTTTGTATTAAACTAAATAAAGCAATTACCCATCCCACCCCCACATCTCATGTTTTAAATGCTCCTTTCCAGAGCTGGAAATTCACTTGTTACTGCTTTGTGCTAGTGCTATAGAACTGCAGCATAAAATTGCTTGCACACAGAAAAGAACAGGATGAATTCTGTGTCTGGCATGTAAGCTGCACGAGATGCAGAAGTGTCAGCAAACACAGTTTTAAAACTCTACCCTCTTAGATCACTAAAGTTTGATCTGACCTTCAGGGGCTTTTCATCTGATTGAGCAGCAGCCTCTTCTGGAGAGCACTCAGCGCTTCAGAGGGTGCTTATGAAAAAGCACCATTAAAAAATAATGAACTACTGATGTATAAGAGGACTATGAGACCTGGTTACTGAAGTGAAATCACAAGGGAATCCCAGGACTGTAGCCACTGGTTTTATTAACCCATTGGAAACAACCAGCTTGCCAACCTGCAGCCTGATCTCAGTCACATGAGAACTGCCAGGACACAAAGTGCAGCTGCAAGGAGTGCTGGACCCTGTGTGTGACTGTAATAGGTGCATGCTGAGCGTGAGGTTAACACAGCTCTCCTTGCTTCAGGTGAATGAACACAGCCCAGACCCAAGGACATCCTACAGACAGAGGCAGGCCCAGAGCTCACAGAGATTTCCCAGCAGAAGTCCTGGGCATAGACACGTTGACTGGCACTTGCTGACAGTGTGGTCAGAGATCCTGCCGGGCTGCCAGGCAGCCTGGGTTGTCACTGCCTTCCTGTGCACAGACCCCACCACAGGCAGCTGAAGCAAAGGCTACGTGGGCACTTTAACAAGACCTCAGTCCACGTTGCTGCTGAAGGGTCAGATTTGCCTTCCCTGCCCATAGCTACTTGTCCCCACTGCTCCTCTGGTGCTGGTGCTTAGCTTGGGCTCCCAGTCTGTCAATCAGACCAGGCCACCAACCTGCTGGCAGTGCAATTTAATTTTAAATGTGTGAGTTAATTTGTGCAAAAAGGAAGGAAATGCTCCAGACAGGGAGACCATTCTGCTTCCAGTGGAATGGCAGCCTACATTTATCAACTTTTTACAAGGATTTGGTTTGATTTTTAGACAGAAACGACTGTCATGATCCACAGCTTTTGTGTAAGAGTTCCTAACCTCAGCCTGGGACTCTGGGTCTCTCCTAATGTGCTCAGAAGGTCATTAGGAGACCCCACAGACTAGCTTGCCTATGGCTTGACACAAGGTAGCCATGACAGGAAAAGTGAATGGCCTTCCTGGCAAAGGGAAGAATTGAGATCCTAAACTACAAATTGATTTGTTTTCCTGTACCATCCTCATTACCAAGATGATGAAATGAAGAGTAGCAGATACAGAAGTTCACTCCCACCCCCAGGCCTAGAGCCTAACGCTTTAAAGACAAACATGAAAGAGGAACAAACAGCAAATCAAGTGAAAGCACCTCCCCATTAATGAACAGTCTTTCTCCAAATTCCTTCTTATTTGCACAGATAAAAGGGATGGGCAGGCTGGCACAAAGAGTCTATGTGGGGGGCGTACAAAAGTTAATTGTGACCTGCTCCTACCCTGGATTTAATTTTCAGTGCAATAAAGACAAAGCTCACAAACCTCCACCTCTGAACATCAGCTAGTCACATAAAAGGTGAAATACATCCCAATACAGTTTAGTTCAGCTACGCCATAGAGAGGACTTGCAAGGTGAAGCTCAATCACTCAAAAGTAACACAGAGCAGTGGAAAACAGTGACATTTCAAACGGGGAGAACTTTGCCTAGATGCGAAGTGCAGGGAAAGAAAATGGCACACTAGGCCTCTAGATTTCCTCAGGACACTTGCACATTTACAGTGGATTTTCTGGCCAGCCATTACTGCAGCCGTTTGGCAATCAGGGAAACTGAGGCCCAGGGTGGCAGCTCCACTTGTGCTGAACTATCCACTGAGTCAGTGGCAGACCCAGAGCAGGAAGGCAGGACTCCCCCCATCCCAGTTCCCCTCTCAGGTCACCTCTTGCCAGAGGCAGGTCCCACACAAGGCCCAGGAAGCTGCTCAGCAGGAGGTACGTTACCAGTAGGCGAGGGAAGGGTGCTCCTTCAGCGCTGGAGTGGGGAGGGCAGGGAGCTTCTTCAGCTCGTTCCTTACAGCCTCATTGCTGAAAGAGAGTTCAACAGGAGGATCAGGCTACAAGAGAACAACCACACTATCTGATATGACCTGACCTAGCTGGCAGCCTGCTATGGCTCTACATCTGTTCCTCCTTAACAAAAGGCACTGGGGTTTCCTTTTTCTTCTCTTTTTATTTGTTTTATGGCAGCCCAGTTAACTTTTCCCCCTATTATCAAAATTGGAGAGAAGCTCTCCCAGATGGTTATGTTGAAGCACTTCCTACCAGTGACTGGACACAAAAGCCACCATGCCACATTTCATCAAGCAGAGTCCCACAGATGTGTTCATACACCAAAAAAAATAATGGGAAGAAAATAAAAAGTGATGTTTTCAGCTGCAATAAAACACCTTTATTTAATGCCTTACAATCTGCTGTAAAAAGTAATTATTTGCTTTCTTAGCCTCACAGATTGCTTGTAGCCTCTTGCCCCAGTGACCTGGCCTTTGCACAACATCTCCATTGATAAGATTCCAGATTGAATTTGTGTTCTGCTACACAAAACCCTCCGTGGGACCAGCCCCAACCACTTCACTAACATTCTTCTGCCTCCAACCTCTGGTGGCCACACTGGGCAGCTGGAGCAGCATCGCTGCACCCCAGCGAGCAGGCAGAGCTGATGGAACGGGAGGCAGATCCTCACACATGAAATGAAACCATGGAATTCTCTCCTACCTTCCCACTCTGAAACACACAGGAAGTTGTGTGCACGGGAAGGAAGGCAGCCTTGCTGGTACTTTTAAAATTGCAGAACTACACAGCCAAGAGGGTCAGGCAGGACACCGAGGGGTGCCAGAGAATGTATGTTTATTGGCTTTCTAATAGCAGGATTTTTTCTACCTGCTTGTACTCTGCCCTTTATCCTGCAAACTGTCCTGGAGCTGTGCAGAGCATTACGTCTTCCAGAGCTCCAGATTTCCCAGCCCACTGGCTTCTCCTGTAGGGCACCAGGGCCATTAACCATACAGACAGGTAGTCTTGGCATCCCCAGCTGTAGATCTGCCATCCTAACACCTACTAAAGGCCTAGGGAACCCTTGGACATTCCAGGTTACCCTGAGTTTTGTTCTTGCCTCTGGGACAGTCTGTATGGTGGCTTGTAGAGAGGTGATGCTGCTTCAGTAGCTGTAAAAATCTTTCCACAACATTTCTCCATTTGTACATCCCAGCAGCAGGCTCTGCCTGAGACCTAACTGGGTTCGTCTTAATTGAAGTTTGCAGGTTAATTGCTAGGTTGAGCCATAGGATAAATCATTGACATAAATCCTGGATCAGGCATTTTGCGTATGTCCACAGGCATTTATAATCATGGTAGTTCCTTGACAATCAATTAAGTAGTTAATAGTAACAGGACCACAACTTCTAGTCAAGACAAATCTGTGACAGAGATCCCCAAGTCTCAATTAGGTTCAGATTTTACAGAGTGAAGATGTATATAGCACAGCACTGACAAGAAATGAGTAAAGCAACCACTCACACCACAGAGCTGGGAAGGGCCTAGAGCACAAGTCTTACGAGGAGCGGCGGAGGGACCTGGGCTTGTTCAGCCTGGAGAAAAGGAGGCTCAGGCACCTTCCCAGTCTCTACATCTACCTGAAAGGAGGTTGCAGTGAGGTGAGGGTTGGCCTCTTCTCAGTAACAAGCAACAGGACAAAAGGAAACAGTCTCAAGTTGCACCAGGGGAGGTTTAGGTTGGATATTAGGAAAAATTTCTTCACAGAAAGGGTGGTAAAGCCCTGGAGCAGGCTGCCCAGGGAGGTGGTGGAGTCACCATCCCTGGAGGGATTTAACATGTATGTAGATGTGGTGCTGAGGGACATGGGTTAGTGGTGACCTGGCTGTGCTGGTTTAACAGTTGGACTTGATGATCTTAAAGGTCTCTTCCAACCCAAATGGTTCTGTGATTCCATGCTAAGCACATAGAAAACCACTCAGTAGCACCCCAAGTGCCAAGTCAAATGACTCTTGACAAACAGTGTTTCAACGCCCACTCGTGCCTAAGCCCCATGGTCATTTGACCATCAGCTGGATTTTCCTTTGTAAGTGCAAGTGTTCAGAAACTATTCAGTTTTTTTTCTTCCATGGCAGGTAAATATCTGCACAAGTCTGAACAAGAAGCTGCTCTGCTCTGTGTTATCTGTTGATCTGGCCGCTCTGCTCTGTGACTGACAGCCTAGAAACCAAGCTGTTGCTGTTTAGTTTACTGGGTCTGCCCAAAGCTGTCTCCTCTGCAGCATGTGCATATTCAGCTCTTACTGATTTTTTTTTTTTTTTACATTTTGAAAGAATCTAGGGAAAAAAACGCAGAACCCAGCACAGCTGAAGCACAACCAGCAGTCACTGCCCTCAAGTGAAGATTTTTTTGAGGCTGGCTGCTCACAGAAGGAAGTTGAGAAATTTTCAAAACTTTTCTGGGAAAACAGGGAGTAGTTTCCAAACAGGGACTTTCTAAGCCCAGAACACTGTCACATAGGGCAAGATTAGTGGTGACTAACCATCTTTGGGAGTCTGGGAAAAAGCTTGACTCAGTAATGGCTCCCATCAAAGCAAGGGCTAACGCCGGGCAGCTCCGTCGTTTCTGTCAGTGAGGAGCAAAGCTTGCCTGCACTGTGACAGAAAAGTCTTCTAAGAAGACATTGTTAGTGATGTTGTTGGATGGGATTAGCATTTCTGCTCCATACCTAGAAACTGCCATAAAGGTAGTGCCTCACAACTTCAAAGCACCCAATGTATTTCAGGTAATCACTTCCAGGAACAAGTAGGCATTTCATTCTGTGGGCCATATATTCACCAAGTCTTCTGGCAAGACTCATCTCAAGACAAATGAATGTAGACTCCCAAAAGGATGTCACATCAAGAAAAAGGAAAAAAAATAATGACTCAGGTTGCATTTGCATTAGTGGCCATGAGGTCAATTTCCTCTTGGCTCCTTTTAAAACACCAAACCCCTTAATTTTTAAAATGCTTCCAGCAGGATCACAAGTGGTTTTGTACTTACTGCCTTTCCTGCTCTTTCTAGTGAAATATGTCAGCATATTTATTTTATTACTCTATTTAGAAAGTGTTTCTTTAATCTGGTCACTTGTGTTGCATTTTTTATTCAAAAGTGTCCAGCCTTCAGGGTTGTTTCTATATGGAAGGGTGCTTTTGATACAGATTTATTAATATATGAGGGAAAGGCTCCAAACACACTTACTCTGTGTCCTCTAAACCACTTTATTCTTGCACTGTGGTGGAAATAACACTATTTAAAAGACTGAATAACAATATGAAAACTGAACTGGAAAAGTCATCTGCATGGGTTCCTGAAAGGGGGTTAGATACCCACGAATAAGGTCGACTGAGTGGAGAATGGACTTAGAAAACAGAACTCCTGAGTTCTGGTCTTAGTTCTGATAGTGCCTGTTTAACAAGTCTTGGCCAAATAAACGAGTCACCACGTCTCAGTATTTCTGTCATGGGGGTAAAAGGCCTACCTAGCCACTTCATAAGCAGTTTGGGAAAGACAAGGTTTCACAAACTGGCTGCAATAATTTTGATCAAGATTACATATGCGGTTGTCTCAGGAAATCCATACACTCTCCAGCATGTGTAATAACAATGATCAACAACAAAATAAAGCTGCAAGTTAAAGTTATCAGCTCTGCTCAGCTTGGTAATTCATTCAGGTGAATGCAAGAGCAAATGCAGAGCCTGAGACTCTTGGATTAGACGGTACTGTTTGAAATACATCGTTTAGGATCCTCTCTGTAATGCTGCCGGAATGCAGCCAGGGTTTTGTAGCCCCTTAATAAATTCTAATTGGTTAAAAGTCACTTGGTTACACAGCAAGCAAAGTAAGCCTGAAAATATGTCAGATTATCATCTCCCCAAATGTTGAAATTATTGTGAAATTCCGCTTCACAGGAAACTGGCCGTTTGCTTTCCTCCCTTGTTATTCTTTCCTATGTTGCTGGGAGATCCTTGGAGTTCACTCGAAATGTCTCATATTGCTTCACAGGAAGAAATCTAGCAACGAGAGCCTGTCTGAGGAACTAGCTGCCACGGCTCAGGATTTTGTTTTACTTAGGATTTTTTATTTCTCCTTCCCAAACCGAAGGACACATGATCAGCCTATGTTATTCCCAGCTGCTTTGACACAGATGCTGTTTAAGGTTAAAGAGTTAGCTTATGAACCTTTAAAACCAAAGCTGATGTGAGTTTCCCAAAGATTTGGGTCGATGTCAGGCTGGACTTTAAATCTAGCAGAGTTAATTTAGGGGCAAAATCTCAACTATTTTAACAATATGCCATGTTCCACCCTAAATTAGCCAGGGCATCCTGGTTCTTTCTTCCATATAGGCCTAAAGAGAGTCACACCTGTAGGATCTGTGTTCATCTAAGGAACTGAAATTAGTCCTGCCCATGCTCTGCCAACCAGTTGTGACTCAGCTTCCAACTAGAACCAAGATTAGCTTGAGCTAATAACCTTTACATCTGCAAGCAGGATACTAGTTCAGGAGCTTTACACATGTGACTCTGTGCCTTTACAGTCAAAACTTTTGCAGCTAATATCAAAAAGCACAGATTCAATCTTAAGTGTCCTGTTCAACCTCAGAATGAACTGAACAGGGATACTCAATTGTCCTAAATTCAGTGGTATGTCCCAGCCTAAATGTAAACCTTTTCCAGTCTTGTCAGCTGAAGCATTTGGGTTTTCCCTTAAACAGTGTGAAAACCTCTCTGCTTTAGTACAAAGGAGTGGGAACTTCTTCAGGAGAATAACTTTTTGTTCTAAGCCTTGTTCTGCCTAAATCTGTGACACCTAAGAGATGTGCCCTATGAAGAATACTAACTGCAAAACACTGAGTTGGTCTGGGCTGCTTACAGCAAACACTGAGAGATACTTTTTTTGGCTGATCTAAACAGGTTCAGGAGCTCAGGGTTTCCAGGTTTTTGAAATGAAATGCACATTAGAAATGGAAAAGGGCTTAGTCAAATTGCTCACTATAGATGCCAAACTGATCTGTCAGAGCTATTGAGGCATCCTAGTTCAAGACAAAGTCTGTGTGCTCTCCAGGCTTACCAAACACTGGGTAGTTGCTGTGATGCCCAAGTTAGGTGGTGCTCTAAGGTGACAAGTCAGTGATAAGAGACTCGTGCATGACGATGCTCTACCAAAGGAATGTGTGTTTGAAATGGCACATAAGCCCCTTTTTGTGAAAGGAAAGAGGAGTACTATGAGCACAGTCATTGTTCTGAGGCATGGGATATTTCCTCAAAAGCAGCAGTGGGAGCTGCTGTCATTGTAGATGCGGCAGTTCGCAGAGGTAGAAAACTGGCTGCTCAAGTCTGTAAGATCAGTTCTGGTTTTTGAGCTCCCATGAGACCCAAAAATCAGACCTGCAACTGCATGCAGGAGTCCTGACCTGCTCCTTATGATCCACCATCAGGGTGCAGTGGGGTTTGGAGGTAATCACGCTCTGACCACCATGGGCAGGAGCCAACCCACAGCTGAAATTGTCACAGTTTGGCATTGCCTATCCGAGCACCTGAGGTGACAGGCAGTGACTCAGGAAGGCTCCCACGGGGGACAGCAATTCTCCCACTGCTCTAAAAGAGTCAGTGCTTACACACTTTTCTGGATCAGGGCCAAGGAGAAACTTGTAGTCTCACAGGCTATAAATCTGCTGGTGGCAGTAGACAGGACAGGTGTGGGAAATCTGCAGTCTGCGTTCCAGGCATGCAACCCTTTAGAATTAACTTATTTCTTCAAAAACAAAGCAGGAGTTCAAGAGTTCAGCCTTCACACAATGTATGCTGCCATGCACTGCATATTATCTTTAGATCTCAGCAGCAAGACATTCACAACTGCAGAGCTTCTCAGTTTCAAAGAGTAGCCACTTCTATTTTAAACAATTTCAAAAGCAACTAACTTCAAACACTGAGGCTAACTTCAGCCCTAGGAGAAGTTCGAGCATTTGTCTCCATCTGCAGTTCTCTGGCTGGCCCCAGCCTTGATTTGCCTCCCAGATTTTACGCTGCTGATAGGAATAACCACAAATCTCAGCAGGCAAGATCTTGACCACAGTGACCTCATACTGACTTCAGTAGCACCTGGATTTCACCCAGCACATAAACCCATGTCAGTGCACATTAGAGGGGAGATGCTGGACAGACATCCCTGGAGATGCCAAGTCTTCTCCTAGACCAGAGAGGGACAGGGTAGCATTCTTCTGCCTTCCTCCAATAACAGGCTTTAAACTCCACTACTATGGCAGATTCCTTTCCCACCCAAGCCCGTTGATAATTAAGATCCCCGACCATGTCAGCAAGTTGTTATGTCAACACCACTTCTCTGCCTGACTTGGATGTAAGGATTCCCTCATCTGCTTCAAACCAGTGTGATCCACAGGTGGATTGAAAGCTACCTGTTCTAAAGGGGGTGGTGATGACTGCCACACTGACATGGAGGAAGCAGGTAACACCATGTGTTAAGGTATCTTCTTTGCTCTCAGAGAAGATTCCTCATTTCTCTGTGGCCTAGAGAAATGCACTGTGATAAACTCAACTCCTTTTACAAGGGACATCAATCAGCTTGTAGAAGATGGACACTTTCCACCAGCTGTTTCCACTATCTTGAAGATAAAAGGCTTTCAGTCCTGTTGCCCTGAGCCATCTTATTCCTTTCTATTCAGTGTTTCATAGCCTGAATGTATGCTTTCTGGGTGTGTTCTCATCAGGTCTGAGATATTCTGAGAAACATTAAATATTGTTCTTCACGGCAAAACCAGTGGAAGATGTGGTTTATCACAGGTCTGAATGGCAAAAATCTGCTTGGTCCAGCTCTAAACCAGACTGAAAAGTCAAAGAGCCACATGCACTCCAGTACCAACTAAATATGCACTGCTGATAACTGAGTTATTCCAAAATCAGGTGGAACTGAAGAATGAAGCAAGACTGGGCTTGTGTTTCTGTGGTCAGATGCATGTCAGGACTTTGCAAGTTGATGAAGGTTTTGAGAAATGATAAGGCAGAACTTCAACTTCCTTTTAGCAAAAGTTACCTTATGTCATCTCAGATTCCACAGTGAGTGGGCAATATTTGTAATGCATTGTTCCTTTTCACTAACTTGTCTCAATTTTAGCTGGCTAGAAGTTCCTGTCCACCAGCAGGTGGAATCTGACTGTTACTCACAGCCTGTTATGGGGGCACAGAGCATCATTACAGTCTTCTCTCAGTGTATCTCAACGCTGACAAAATTAAGACACCTCTTCAGGCTAATCTGGCAAATGCAACCTCACTGCCCATTCACGCACCTTACTTTCTTCTCTGAAACTAACTTCAGGGGATATTGTGATCCGCCAGCTGAACTCACATACAGGTCAGCAAAAGTAATGTGTATATGGAGTATGTGAAATTTTTAGCATAGACAGCTCTCCTGAGCTTCACATGAATCATAGAATCATACAATCCTTTAGGTTGGAAGAGACCTTTAAGATCATCAAGTCCAACCATGAAGAACTTTCATGTTTCTTACATGAGGCATCAAACAGCCATCTGACCTTTCGCTGCTAATTGACAGATACTGTCAACTTCAATGAAAGTTCTTGGGCATTTCATTAACAGTCTTCTGGAACACCAAGCACAGTCATGTCTTTGAATTTCTTACAGCAAGTCTGATGATTTGGCTCAAGGGATAGCGGAAGTTCCACAAAACCAATTATCTAAATTGTGATTCTGGGAACTCTGTCCAAATTCAAGCTGAAATATCAATTAGTGATGGAATTTTAATGTTGCCTCTGGCTGAATCTGCAACATAACAGTGATTGTAGAGTCATTTCCTTTGTAATTTCCTTCCGAAGACTCCTCTACTTCCTGAACTTCTTTCATATAAAGAGCTTTGTCAACAACACAGTCACAAACAATGCTGTTTGCATTGCTCTGGTCAAAGGCTGTGTTTTGTAAAGAATTTATTTCAGGAACCACAGTGTCCATG
>NW_008626778.1:0-6258 GCF_000691845.1 Merops nubicus | reverse complement strand
TGCATTCGTCCTGCCACCCAGCTACAGCTGAGTTGCATGGCTCATGCCATGATTTTACCAGATGCATTCTCACAGCACACAATGGCAAAAACTTTTAAGTTCACCTACCTTGAAAAATCTCCCTTTGCCTCCTGTAAAATGAGAAAGAAAAATGAAAAATAGATCATTAAAAACAGAAAAAAAAAAAAAAGAAAATGGCTTAGAGATTTTCCATTTGCAAAATTCATTTAGAAGCAATTTCCTGTTGTAATTGATTCCTCATGTATTTTTTGGAACCAGTATCTCATGTCAAGAGCCACGATACATGCAGTGAGCTGGGCAGATTAACAAACAAACCATTTGCCTAATACAGGGCCAGATGATTCCTCATTCTGCTAGTGGATCCCCAAGAAGCTGCAGGAAATCATGCCAGTAAGTAATTTTTTGGCTCAGTGTGGATGCTACGTTACTAGGTCTCTGAAGTCTCAGTGACTTTGCAGCTTCTGAGACTGCAACTCCCATGGCTCTTTTTACAAGTATTCTGGTTGTTTTCTAATAACTAGACTTTCAAAAATCTAGCTCACAGGTAGCTTTCAAGGGGATGCAAAACACAGGTTTCTTTAACTCCTTGTTGGGTATTTGGGTGAGTATTTATCACCCTAATTATATATCTTGATGTTTCTTACTGTGGCAGACCAATGTTGAAGGGCTGGGTAACGTTACACTCCAGTAATCAGATTAGTACCTGAGTCTTACTGTGTACCTGCTGAACCCTTAAAATCTGGTGAGTCCCCTTCTCAACAGATGCATTTTGCATTTTCCATGGGCAATATGCATTCATCTGATGGATGCTGAAGCACCTTATTTATCATCAGCTACACAGAAAGCACAGTACAAGAATGTAATTTGTGCAGTGAGGGAGTTTCCAATGCCAAGAGGACCAGGTATTTGGTCTTTCCATCCATCTGAAAAACCTGTCAGCCCACATCCAGTGGTATTTCAGTCCTGAGGCTGGGGTGAAGTTCAGAGTTTGGGGGGTAATTTAATTTGTCTGGTAACTCAACAATTTGAAATAAGGCTTCAGAGACGGTCCTATACTATCCTCATATTTCCCTCTGAGTAAGCTGAAGGGCAGACAAGTTGTCTTCTGGTTCATAGGAGGGAGTCCTTGAGCACATAATGATAATAGTTCAACACCAAGCACAACCCAAAGGATATGCCCTGGCCTGCACAGGGATTAGCATACCGAATTTAGAAACCAATTTTGCAAGGGAGCTTCTCCACACTTCAGTTCTTTGACCTAAATGCGGCAGTGAGAAGCAGAACAAAATGCAGGATGATTCCTCTTGTTTTGCTTGGATCCTGTCACAAACACGGGCTGTAGTAATTTCTGGTTACAGACAGCAGAGGTGTGGCTTGTTTTGACTGTGTTAAGCTACACACCAAACTACTACAGGAACACATGTAACATCCTGTGTTTGTGATGAGAAACAGTCACAGCAACAAGGGTTACAGCGTCGGGCTGGGATCTGGCTGTACAATTAGCAAATGATCACGTTATTCATTAGGATGAGCAGACAATAGATTCATAACCCTATTGCTGCTTCTCACAATGAGCCTGTTGTTTGCTGTATATTCCCACAACAGCCAATATGAGACTTCTATAATGTGCTTTTAATTGAGTGCCCCATCCTGAGTCTTTCACTCCATTTTTTTCCCCATAAAACAATTTTAACAAGGATTCAGTTCCCTGTGCATGAATTGGTACTGTAACATGGCAGGTGCTATTGGAGCACTGTCAGCTATTGCTGCAGTCAGATGAGGCACTGGTCTGCTCACGTGGCTCCACGTACCCTCGTGGCTGATGGGAAAAAATATGAAAACTGCACTGTACGAAAGGGGAACAAGGATCATCTGACTGTCCTGACCTGCTCCCACAGGCATGCTCCTAAAAAGAGATCTACAAAACCCACCTCCACTGCCTGAAAAGATTCCTCTTTGGGAACCAGAGATTTCCAAACACTGCTGATAGTTCGCTCTCTGACCCCTTTCTTATTCCTGAACGCCAAGACTTTCAAAGCCTTTTTTTTTTTTTCTGGAGAAATTTTTTGGAAAGTCTTTAAGCCATTCTGTCCACACTGGAGAATGCACAGTATAGAAGCTTATGGAGATAATCAGAGGGCCAAGCTCCACTGGGAAAACAAATGCAAGGAAAGTCACTGGAGAAGGATTTATTGCTTATGGATTTCACCTCGGAAATCACATACATCACTTAGATTTTTCTCTGTTTTTACATCATACCTTAGGGTCTTGGATATCTGTGTCAGCACAAACACAGCACACATTTAGGTACACAAAGTGTTGGGAAGCGGAATCTGCTCCATATGTGGAGAGATCTAGTTTGGGCCTATTGTGCATTGTTATAAGTGATGAAAACTGTGTAAAGACACCTTTTGCCCACCGTTGGGGGAACCCTTACACTCCCATACAGCCATCTGGGATTTGGGAAATCAAAAGATTCAATGCAACACAAGGAAGCACGAAGTGAGAGAGGCGGGTGCTTACCTGCAGGATGTATGCAGCCAGTTCAAACACCACTTCACTGTCAACCTCGATAAGCTCCTTGAAAGGTGGAAAAAACAAGAAAGAGAGAAGCGAGGTGAGGCTGAGCACCTGCCGGGTGCCGCACGGAGCAGCGTGCAGCCCCAGCCTCCTCCTCTGGCTACGCTTCAAAGCGCTCCCTGTGCTCCTGGAGACCAAAGTGAGGGAGAACCTGCCCACTCAGATGTGGAGAAAGCCAAATATCCAGCACAGTGGCTGGGTAAATTAAGCATAACTAGATGCGGCGGGAAGGGATTCCTGGCGAGGAGGAAGAAGGCAGGTGGAAGGGGGTCACTATTTTATTGTGTGATTTAATGAAAGGTACTCAGGGAAATACATTTTTTCTTCACCAAATGTCACCCGTGCTTCAAGGGAACAGTCTTGTCCTTGGCTCGCAGAAGCAAGGAAATGAGTAAATTTGTCTTCTCTGAGGCTGTGTCAAAGCCCCCGCAGATCTCTTCTGGCCCGTGCCCAGAGCAGGCTCACAGGAAAGAGCCATATTCCCTCTTAAGTATAGGAGCTCTGATTTCATCCCCATGAGGCCTGGGGGTGTTCTGTGAATAAGCTGTGGCAGCAAATTTTTGCCCCATGCAATAGGATCCAACCACTGATGAAGGCAACCTTGGAGGGCCAGGTGAAATTGTGAATGTTTTGCTTGGACACCATGGTCACATGAAGGACAATGATGGTCCCATGAGATCCTTTCAGGGTCCTTCTGCTCTGCCTGAGACAGAATCCACAGATCCAAGGGATCCAGGCACTGCTCTGTCTGCATGTGTGGGATGCAGACCCAGCATCAAAGATGCTTGAGATGGGAGGCATGAGCATTCATCATGTGGCCAAATGCCCTCTCCCCGAGTCTCTGGTCCTTGATTTTGGGAGGATAGTCGGCTTTTACGGAGATACTGTTTAGGCCTCTATACTACAAGTAGAACTCCTACGTTGTCTCCTACATATGTGGGCATGTAAACTGGGTCACTGTTCAGATCGCTGCTGTGGTGGCTTTTCTGTTGTATTTACCTAAGCTGCTGTTCTTAATACTTTACTTCATCTGGCATGAAACAAGTGATCTAAATATAGATTGCTGCTGTGATCCACACTCCAGCCAAGTCACGGCCACACCTCATTTACAAGCCACAATTGCTGCGTTGGCTTGTCTTTGGCAAATTCAAAAACAAAGGGAACAAAACAGAGGAGAAGATCCAGGTGTCCTTGGCTTTCACCAGTGCCAGCTTTTTAAAATAAGCGTTTCCTTCACCTCCTTCATAACAACTCCTTGGGGAGCGAAGACCAGCCTTGCTAGGGGCAATAAACACACCTTCCCCTGCTCAGCGAGCCGCCGGATTCAGGCAGGCACCTGCCCTGAGGATGGCTGGGGGCCAAGGGAAGCGCCTGCTGCGAGAGGTGGATGCAGCTGCGGCGGGGCCGGGCTGGGGCAGCCAGACACATCCACAGCGAGGGGGACGTGGAGCAGACCCAGAGCGCCCGGTCCTCCTCCCCTCCCGAAGCACCAAGCATCACACGGACAAAGCAGCCTCTGCGACCGCAGGCCGACGTCACGGCAAGCCTGTACCAGTAGGTAAAGTGGGCCAGAGCCCGTTCTCTGGCCCTAGGGGTACATGGCACAGCACAGCTCATGACTAAACACTCTTCCTCCTCCCCGTCCCAGCTGGGGCCGCCTCAGTTGTGTTGGGAACAGGTGCTCGCCCTGAACAGTGCCCGAGCAACGCCTGGGACAGGGCTAGTTGGCACAGGCCAAACCCATGCCAGAACGTGCTAGTAATTAAACAGCCTGATCCAGGGACAGAGCCTGATGCCAAGCCCTGTCTTGTTTGGTGGTAAAAACGTAGCTTGGCCTTTCTGGGCAACAGTGGCTTGCCAGTCCTGTGCGAGGGTTTGGGTGTGTGGGTGGGTGAGGAGGAGCGGTGGGCACAGCCAGAGGGCTGTGGCACCCAGGTGGAGCCAGCTGGCAGCCCAGAGGACCAGCAGCCCCAGACCAAACTGTTTTATTCAGTTTTATTCTTCCCCAACTTGAGGAGCCCTGTGCATGGGGACACTTGAGGGTGTGTGTTTGGAGAACCAAAGGGCGAAAGTCTGAGGTGCTAGCATAGCATTATGAACTACACTTACACCATACACAACATAGTCTTTCTAGGCTGCAGGGCAGCCTGGTGTGAAAGTATCCATGGGAAGTCCAGCAAGGAAACTTTTGGTGCATCAAGGAAGTTTTCAAAGTTTGGGTGTATGCAACACCACCTGCTGTCTGCAGGGATGAGCAGCACTGGCTGTGCTTAGACACTGAATCCCCTTTTCAACACCTAGAGGAAGCCTCCAGTCATGCTGGCTGGGCGCTTGCCCTGTGTCTTAGCAGAGACTCTGCAGGCAGGTTTCAAATGCGGTGCCTTTTTCACAGCACAGGATGGCTGACTGTGGCTGGGAGTCAGATGGGGAAGGGCTCGCACAGGAGGCCGGGAAGCCAGCAGGGCTATTTTTGGATAGAGATAACAGTCAGCTTGAATGTGCAAAGTAATGGTTTCAGGAGGGGTCAGACTAAAATAGACCAACCTAGATCTGTAGGCACTTTTTTATTTTTTTTTTGCCTTCTTCTTATTAAGTGTTTTCCAAAAAAAACCCCCCACCAAACCCATCAGTGTAAGCTTTTCCTGGCAATACTTCAAAAAGGAACTTTCCCCAGGAACCAAAATGTGATGCTCACGGAGCTTGTTGCTGGAGAGGGCTGACTAAGCACATCTAATTGCAGCCTTGCCAGAGAGCAAAGCTCTGCACAGCTCAGCTCAGCAGCTCTGCCTCCTTCCTGGGCACTGGAAAAAAGGCATTTTCTGGCTTCTACCCTGCATTTTAGGAGATGCAAAGTTAGTCCCTGGATTTAGGACATGCAGATGTGAGGAAGCAAGGCTCCAGATTTGGTGTAAGCTAGGTGGCTCTAGCAGGTCACAAACCTGCTGAGGGCTGTAGCATGGTGGTACAACTACCCCTTACTATAGGTGACTTCTACCACTTCCTCCCTAGCAGATGGAGGTGAGTCACCAGGAATGGCCTCTGCCAGCACAGAGGGAGGTAGGACGGATCCTCCCAGGGAATCCCAGCTGCTGAAAAACCTCTCCTGGTCCCACGCATCGAGCCGCTTGTCCAGCCCACCTAGCTGTGTCCGCACACAGCCAGCCTCCACCTCAGAGGGTTCTGAACCTGCTTAATTTTCCATACCCTGCCCTCTTCATTTGTATGGCTGTGGCATGGAAAGGCTCAGCTTTGCACGCCAGCTGGGGAGTGGAGGCCATGCCAGGTCACCCTTATCTCTGGCACTCAGAGTGCCTCTCACGGGGCAGCTCTGAATTATTGCTGGTGACAGCAGGCTGCAGTTTTCAACAGCCTACCAGGCATGGCTATTTCTGGTACAAAAAACATTTTTCTGTGTGTGGCTTATTCCTGTACAAGGTGATCTCCAGTACTCACCCACAGACGCCCTTCCTGCCCTTTCCCACACCCACACAGTCACTCCTGGCCCACAAACTGTCACACGGTCACAAACATGCAGTCCCGCAACCCTAACACACATAACCTCTGGCAGTTACAGTCTCACAGCCCTCACACTCATCCCCGCACTCACACAACCCCTCGCACTCTGTCCCACAGAGTCTGTCGCACAGGGACAACCTC
>NW_008626777.1:0-2143 GCF_000691845.1 Merops nubicus | reverse complement strand
CATGACCACCCACCGGTGCGTGCACTGGGTGCTGCAGGAGAGCCCTTGTCTCAGCAGCAGCAAAACAGGGAGCTGCCCTGGGGAGGAAAGGCCTAGACGGAAGAATGTGTGTGGGGACAGGGATGGCTTTGAGCAGGGTTTATGGAGTGGTCAAGAAAACACAGGAAATTGGCTCCAGCTGAAGGTCCTCCTGCCTGGAGACTGCAGCCGGGACGGGAAAATAGACAAGCGATGTGTCATGGAGGGACCAGACAGCGCCCGATAGGAGCAAGGTATGGAAAGCAGAGAAGGATGCCAAAGACAGCAGAGGATTATCCAGGTCCGATAAGGTTCTGGGCAATTGAAAAGGACTTTATGGGCTGTTGGGAACCAAAGGCAAGGAACTGTATGGAGATGCCAAACCTGTTAGGAAGGAAAGCAAAGAAGCGGATGGAGATTGCTGAGCTAGAGCTGGATTAGGGATAAGGAAAATGCTTTCCAGGCCATTAGGAAAGAAGGAGGATGTGAGACAACAGCTGCTAGAGATGATATTTTAAAAATCCTTAAGCCAGTGGATAGCTCACACCCAGGGGTCCTTTCAGGGCTGGCTGGAGCAGCAGTCAGGATCTGCAGGACTGGGAGAGCACTAATGCAATGTTTGGTGTCAGAAAGGGCCACGCTCTGCGGCACAGGGGTGGGAAGCAAGAGGGTTAGTAACCAGAGGGCAAGAGTGCAAACACAGTTCACGTTAGCAAGTGGGGCTTTGCCGGAGGTCTCGCCAGACCAGAGAGATTTCTCTCCTCATTGCGAGCAGCCGCTTGGCTGCAAGAGGCCATTCCATAGCTGGAAGGAATTTAATGTGTTGTTTCATGGTGTTCAGATGCTGGAAAAAATAATGGGAAAAGCATCATGCTAGATCCATAGATAGTACCTTGAATGGGTTATGAGCTGGGTAACTGGCTAAGAAACCATTGTTGCAGGTTTCGAACAGGTTTTATGTGTGGGCACAGGCAGGATCCCCACGGTGTTAGTGGAGCAGTGTTGTTGGCATGCATGCACCGGTTGTGGTCCCTCTCTAAGGCCTACAGTGGGAATCTACCTCATGGCCAGGTTTTGGCCATGTAATCCCCAGCCAAGAGCTGGACTTTTCATTTCAGTGACTCAGGCTATCTCTCAAACAACAGAACCATTTCTCCCCTGCTATCCCTCACAAGAGTTAATCCCTGGGATTGCTTCAGTAAAGAGTTTATAGGCCTGGGGACCCCGGCTGCCTACATCACACCCTACGGAGAGGAAGATGGGAAGCCAGGGATTGGAGTCGATCCCCTGCTGCCAAAACCGTGTGCCGTCCATTGGCTGAGAAACAATTTCTTGGCTTGATAGCATCAGAGTTGTGATTTTAGAAAAACTGAAGCTGAGGTTTTGCAATAATTCTTTCAGCCAGCAAGGTAGGTGAAGCTTGCAGGGCTCACTCGGCGTTTTCGGCTGGATGGGAGACATGGCCTTGCCTCATGTGGGCAGCAAGAGGTGACCTGCATGTGTGCTGTGCTCTGGATACTTCCCACTTGGGTCACTTCCCAGGAGAGGCAAGAACTGAGTTCTCTGCCTTAAGGCACAAGTGCAGGGAGAATAAATATCATAGAATCATACAATGGTTTCAGTTGGAAAGGACCTTTAAAGATGATGCAGTTCAACTGCCCCTGAGCTGAGCAGCAACATCTTCAACTAGAGCAGGTTGCTCAGAGCCCCGTCCAGCCTGACCTGGAATGTTTCCAGGGATGGGGCTTCTACCACCTCTCTGGGCAACTTCTGACAGTTTTAGCACCTTCATTGTAAAAAACCTCTTCCTTATATCTAATCTGACTCTCCCCTCTTTTAGTGTAATGCCATCACCCTTTGTCCTGTCACAACAAGCCCTGTTATAAGTCTGTCCCCATCTTACAGGCCCCTTTTAAGTATGGGCAGGCCACAACAAGGTCTCCACGGAGCCTTCTCCTCTGCAGGCTGAAGAACCCCAGCTCTCAGCCCGGGCTCCCAGCAGAGGGGTTCCAGCTCCCCGGTCACTGAGGGCTCCTCTGGCCGCGCCCCAGCAGGTCCCTGGCTCTCCTGCGCCGCGGACTCCGGAGCGGGCCCCAGCGATGCTGGGAGGGTCTCACCGGCGCGG
>NW_008626776.1:0-880 GCF_000691845.1 Merops nubicus | reverse complement strand
TTTTTTTTTCTTTTGCAACACTGTAATCAAATGAGAAAGTTGTTTTCCCTTCAAAGAATCAATATCTCCTTGTTTATCGCTGGATAAATCTCAGCAGTTGGTTACAGTCCTCATTGACCTTTTTTTTTTTTTGATACATCATCTTCCCCTCCTCAAAAATCTGTGCAGCTGCATCCTCTGCTAAAAGAATTGTCAGCCGAACAAGTGAGTTTGAAAAGCTTTTTGTTGACTCTCAAGTCTTCTTGCTGTGCATAAGTGCTGTCATTGCCCTGCTCTGCTTCCCATGTTGCAGGCAAAGCAGGCTTTGTAACAAACAATTTCAATCCAAACTAGCTATTTCCTACTGCTACTGGAAAATCAGATTTTGTTTTCTTGAAATAAAAAGTTCAGCCCTTAGAATTTTTGCTTTTTGGACAGTCAAAAATATGTTATAAAAGAAAAGAAATTGAGACTTATTAATCAGCTGTATGAAACCCCAAATCCAACTCTAGGCAAAATTCAGAAAGTTACCTGTGAGAAGTCACCCAGAAATGCTTTGGTCAAAGTAAATAGTCTTTAAATAAGAATTAATCCTGATTTGAGTCACAAAGATAAAATTTCATATATAGTCATCAATTTATTATTATTATTGTTATTTTTTTTCTAATGGAAAGTCATAATTTCTCAAAGGACATTCAGTGATCATATAGAGAACAATCTTCCAAAAGCCATGTGGCTGCTTAACTCCTCCCCCTCCATGCCTCCCTCTCATCTGTCATGAAAACATTTTTTGGCTTGTTTTGATTTGGAATAAGAAAAAAGACTTCTCAAGCTTTTATAAAACAATAAATTAGTATTGTCACTAATTCCACTTTTTTCCCCTGGCTGAAAGTCAGTGTAA
>NW_008626775.1:0-436 GCF_000691845.1 Merops nubicus | reverse complement strand
CCCGTTCCGGTCCCTTTCCCGTTCCCCTGTTCCCGTTCCCGGTTCCCGTCCCCGTTCCCGGGTCCCGTTCCCCCGGTCCCATTCCCATCCCCGGTTCCCGTTCCTGGCTCCCGTCCCGTTCCCGGTTTCCGTTCCGCTTCCCGGTCCCCCGCTGCCGTTTCCCCCCGGTTCCCGTTCCCATTCCCGGTCCCGTTCCCTCGTTCCATTCCCATTCCCCCGTTCCCGTTCCGTTTCCCTCGTCCCGGTCCCTTTCCCGTTCTCCGGTCCCGTTCCCCCATTCCTGTTCCGTTTCCCTCGTTCCGGTCCCTTTCCCGTTCCCCGTTCCCGTTCCCCCGTTCCCGGTCCCGTTCCCGATCCCCCTTCCCTCGTTCCCGTTCCCGGTCCCCTGCTACCGTTTCCCCCTGGCTCCTGTTCCCGTTCCCGGTCCCATTCCCGT
>NW_008626774.1:0-3178 GCF_000691845.1 Merops nubicus | reverse complement strand
CGTCCTCCTGGAGGTCTTCGATGGCCTCACCTTGGTCTCCAGCCCCCCAACCCCAGCTCTGGCCTCCTGCCAGGCCCAGAGGTGGTACGTGGGGCCCGGCGTGCAGCGGGCACCCCTCCGGGAGGGCAGGATCCGTGGGGCTCTCTTCCTGCCACCCGGTGAGCAACGGGGGGACCCCCCCCTCAAAGCCTGGGTAGGGGGGTGGCTCCCAACCCCCAGAGGTGACGGTGGCTCTCCGGTCCCCCGCAGGTCCAGGACCCTTCCCCGGGGTGATCGACCTGTTTGGGGGGGCTGGTGGCCTCATCGAGTTCCGGGCAGGGCTGCTGGCTAGCAGGGGGTTCGCCGTGCTGGCCCTGGCCTTCTTTGCCCACGAGGATTTGCCCCCTGTCCTGCACCAGCTCGACCTGGAGTATTTTGAGGAGGCGGCCGAGCTGCTCCTCCGGCACCCCAAGGTGAGAGCTGCAGAGCAAGGGGTGGTCTCTGAGGGGGGGCTGGTGGCCTCATCGAGTTCCGGGCAGGGCTGCTGGCTAGCAGGGGGTTCGCCGTGCTGGCCCTGGCCTTCTTTGCCCACGAGGATTTGCCCCCTGTCCTGCACCAGCTCGACCTGGAGTATTTTGAGGAGGCGGCCGAGCTGCTCCTCCGGCACCCCAAGGTGAGAGCTGCAGAGCAAGGGGTGGTCTCTGAGAGATAGGGGGGGTTCTGGTGAGCAGAGGTGTCCTGGGATTGTCCTGGTGAGCAGAAAGGGGGTTCTGGTGAGCAGAAAGGGGGTTCTGGTGTGCAGGGGTGTCCTGGGGATCTGGGGATGTACCCAGTGACCAGGGATGTCCCAGTGGATGGGATGTCCTGGTGATCTGGGGATGTCCTGGTGAGAAGGGGTGTCTTGGTGACTGGGAACATTCCAGTGAGCAGGATGTCCCAGAGACCAGAATGTCCCAGTGGGTGGGATGTCCTGGTGACCTGGAGATGTCCTGGTGAGCAGAAGGGATGTCCTGGTGATCTGGGGATGTCCTGGTGAGAAGGGGTGTCTTGGTGACTGGGAACATTCCAGTGAGCAGGATGTCCCAGAGACCAGAATGTCCCAGTGGGTGGGATGTCCTGGTGACCTGGAGATGTCCTGGTGAGCAGAAGGGATGTCCTGGTGATCTGGGGATGTCCTGGTGAGAAGGGGTGTCTTGGTGACTGGGAACATTCCAGTGAGCAGGATGTCCCAGAGACCAGAATGTCCCAGTGGGTGGGATGTCCTGGTGACCTGGAGATGTCCTGGTGAGCAGAAGGGATGTCCTGGTGATCTGGGGATGTCCTGGTGAGAAGGGGTGTCTTGGTGACTGGGAACATTCCAGTGAGCAGGATGTCCCAGAGACCAGAATGTCCCAGTGGGTGGGATGTCCTGGTGACCTGGAGATGTCCTGGTGAGCAGAAGGGATGTCCTGGTGATCTGGGGATGTCCTGGTGAGAAGGGGTGTCTTGGTGACTGGGAACATTCCAGTGAGCAGGATGTCCCAGAGACCAGAATGTCCCAGTGGGTGGGATGGGGATGTCCCAATGATCTGGGGATGTCCTGGTGAACAGGGATGTCCCAATGATCTGGGGATGTCCCAATGATCTGGGGATGTCCTGGTGAACAGGGATGTCCCAATGATCTGGGGATGTCCCAATGATCTGGGGATGTCCTGGTGAACAGGGATGTCCCAATGATCTGGGGATGTCCCAATGATCTGGGGATGTCCTGGTGAACAGGGATGTCCCAATGATCTGGGGATGTCCCAATGATCTGGGGATGTCCTGGTGAACAGGGATGTCCCAATGATCTGGGGATGTCCCAATGATCTGGGGATGTCCTGGTGAACAGGGATGTCCCAATGATCTGGGGATGTCCCAATGATCTGGGGATGTCCTGGTGAACAGGGATGTCCCAATGATCTGGGGATGTCCCAATGATCTGGGGATGTCCTGGTGAACAGGGATGTCCCAATGATCTGGGGATGTCCCAATGATCTGGGGATGTCCTGGTGAACAGGGATGTCCCAATGATCTGGGGATGTCCCAATGATCTGGGGATGTCCTGGTGAACAGGGATGTCCCAATGATCTGGGGATGTCCCAATGATCTGGGGATGTCCTGGTGAACAGGGATGTCCCAGTGGATGGGATGTCCTGGTGACCAGAAGGGATGTCCTGGTGACCAGAAAGGATGTCCTGGGGGTCTGGGGATGTCCTGGTGAGCAGGGAAGTCTTGGTGATCAGAAAGGACATTCTGGTGGGTGGGATGTCCTAGTGAGAAGGAGTGTCTTGGTGACTGGTAACATCCCAGTGACCAGGGATGTCCCAGTGAATGGGACATCCTGGTGAGCATGGATGTCATGGAGACCTGGGCCACCCCATCAACCAAGAAGCTCTGGGCACATCCTGCTGAGCGAGGACCTCCTGGTGACCAGAAAGGATCTCCTGGTGACCAGAAAGGATCTCCTGGTGACCAGAAAGGACCTCCTCCTGCTGAGATGTCCTGGTGATCCCCTTGTTCCTCCCCCGCAGGTCCGAGGCCCCGGCCTGGGCGTCGTCGGGGTCTCCAAAGGAGCCGAGGTGGCCCTGGCCATGGCCACCTTCCTCCCCCAGGTGGTGGCCACGGTGTGGATCAACGGCATGTCCTCCGTCTACGGCATCCCTCTGGTCTACAAGGACCTCCTCATCCCCCCCATCCCCTACTGCGCCGAGCGCTTGCTCCTCACCGAGCTGGGGGCCATGGAGAACTCGGGGGTCTTCCCCGACCCCCGGGACCCTTCCTACAGCTCCTCGGCCATCCCCACGGAGAAGATCCAGGGCAAGGTCCTCTTCGTGGTGGGGGAGGCCGAGCGTCGGGGGGAGCCCCCGGCCCGTCGCCTGGGGGGGTGAAGCCCAAGCCCACGCCAAGGCTCAGGAGCACTCGTGGCAGGAGATCGTTGGCTTCTTGGAGCTCCATTTGGGTTCTGCCACCGGCGTGAAGCTGTGACGGCACGGGGAGAGGGGGAGGGTTGGGGAAAGGGGGAGCCCCCGGCCCGTCGCCTGGGGGGGTGAAGCCCAAGCCCACGCCAAGGCTCAGGAGCACTCGTGGCAGGAGATCGTTGGCTTCTTGGAGCTCCATTTGGGTTCTGCCACCGGCGTGAAGCTGTGACGGCACGGGGAGAGGGGGAGGGTTGGGGAAA
>NW_008626773.1:11598-33442 GCF_000691845.1 Merops nubicus | reverse complement strand
ATAATGATATAATATAATATAACTTAATAATATATACTTTCTTTAAAAAGCTTATTTTCTTTATTCCTGCTATATAACTAGATTGAAAATACCATATCTAGATGAATTCATAAGAAGTGTCTAAACACACGGCAACTGTGAAACAGCTTATTTCTTCCTGTAACTCTGAAGGTAGAAAATCTGGTCAAGGAGGAGTGAAGTTGAGACTGGGAAGACAAGAAGGGTGTGGGGAAGGTGTGTTTAGTTTGGATATTGTTTCTCACCATCCTACTCTAGTTTTAACCGACAATAAATGTATATTTGCCCATGACAATAACTGGTGATTTCCTGGTCCTTATCTTTGTCATCTTATTTTCTCACCCTGTCCTGTTGAGGAGGGGTAGTGACAGAGAAGTTGGGTAGGAGTCTGGCAGCCAGCCAAAGTCAATCCACCAGTTTCTCTACACACTCCTGGCAATTCTTCATTAAAACACACAGAAGGAAGTGTCTAATATTGATGAGCTATACTGGCAGTGGGATAAAGGCAACATTATAAGGTTACATCAAAAAACCAGTAGTATTTCAGTGATTTTATGTCATGAATGTTGCAACAGGAGAATTCTGCTTTGGTAAGAGCAAATACTTGGTCTTGCAGTGTTATGTGCTGCTACACTATTTAGGACAGCTCAGGAGGGTGAAGGGTAAGCAAGTTGTTCTGCCATTTCAATAACTTACTCCATTATTACTGGAAACTTCTATTTGTTTCAATGACAAGATATTTTCCTACAACAGAAAACAGCTATTTTCAGAATGGCAACCTTTCTCTAGTGCTTTCCCATGGAAATAGCAGTTCTTTCACATCATACTGGAAAAAAATGTCTTGCAGTCTAAATATTTATGCTATTGTAGTAGGAAAGGTTTCTACACTGTATTGAATTCCTAAATTTACTACATAACATTAAGTTAAATAAAGAGCATGCTTTACTTTCATTACTATGCAGGTTAAAGTAATAGGTTCAAAGCTAACTTATTTGGTGATTTTAATGGAGAAGGGGAGAAGTTTTATTTGAACTCATGGCATTATTTCTTTTTATTTTTTTCACTTCCTAGCGGGAATTGTAACTATTTTCTAATCTTGTCTTTTATTCCCTTAAATTATTCTTGGACTTCACGCAGAAAGAAATTAGAATGAAAAAAAAAAAAAAAAAAACAAAAAACAACCAACCACAAAATCTGATAGAAATAAAAGGGAAGTATTTCAAATATTGTAGCCATTTCTCTTCACCTTTGTTTGCACATATAGCAGACTTAAAAGAAGGATGAAAGTGAGTCTTTTGAGGCCAAGGGAATTTAACTCAACTGTGGTTTATATTCTAACCAACCTTCAAAGGATATTCAAATATCAAATATAATCAGATTTCTGTTCTTTCCAAAATGCAGCAGTACAATGTAGCATCAACACAAAAATATTCTCCTTTGGAGAAGCTCAATAATCAATCTCTCAAATGTTGACAACATCTCCATCTCATTAATTCATTATTTCTGAGGACAAGGTCCAAGTGGTAGTTGAGGACTGGAGGGGCATTATTTTGACAGATTCCAATGAAAATCCAGTGAGGTCCGTCCCAAAAGTATATTAGAAAAATTGTTTCTCTGGGAAAAGGAAGAGGGCCCTATAGAAATAAGTGATTACTTAAAAGGTGAGAAACAGAGAAACTAATCAGTCTTTTTGACAGCAAGGACATCACTAATGTCTCATCTTACGAGTTGCCCATGGCCCTGAGCTGCTCTTTAGGTGGTACCAAGCTGATGCCAGAGAACCACACAAGCTTTACTAACCAGGTGTGGAAATGGTGGAGGAAATTCATTGTTGCTCTAGGTATGGTGATATACAGGGGGAAAAAAAGAAACAAACAAAGAAACAAACCAAACCCACAACAAGAACAAAAAAAAAAACAACCCTAGTCCATTGCATAAAAAGTAGTGTGTTCTGATATCACCACCGCCTCTCAGAAGTACAGGTCTGCAAGGACATCAGCTCAGTAGTCACGTAAAGCAAACCTGAATTATACGAATTACTGTGAATGGAGAAAAGAAAAAAAAAAGGAAATCTTGAGAGACAAATAAGAAGGGAAGGGCTACCACAATTTTCTACAAAAAATTTAGTGTGACAAATATTGGCCACTACTACAAGCAGGAACTAGAAACAGTTGGAACTATACAATATCCCCCTTTGGTATCTCTGAAATATCTTATCTGAATTTGTCTATTGCAACAGTGTAAGCGCAATCTCAATCAAGATGTTGCTTTAAGGAAGAGGACAACTGTCACAAAAATAATGGTGAGAGTATCACAATATCAAAACATAAAGTCATCAAAACTAGAAGTCCCCAAAATCCATTACACAGGGACAGCCTGAAGATATTAGAGATTTCAGATGGATTCTTTTAAGCCACATGCCAGACATGTGAAAGGAATAAAGATAGTTTTCCCCTAAAAGCACAAACAATAAACATAAGCAGCATGAAAATAAGTTATGTGACCTACATAATCTAAAATATTGAAAACATTAAAGGCCACAGAGCTAAAATGTTGAGATGCAACAGAACCAAAAAGCCGTCTGCTTTCACTGTCAAGCAATAAATATTTCAGTTTTAAAAACTATTTCAAAATTCTATTAATAACAATGAAGATCCTACAGATCTATATTTTGACACTATAATTAATTAGTTTAATACATAATTTAAAGGAGAATTTCAAGCATAAAATTATGAAATTCTTCAGACAATAGATTTTTTAAAGACTAATGATAATATTTTTTGTCAGATTAAATCACCAATTTTTTCTTACAGGTTTCCAGGGAGATGTTATCCAAGATGCACTAAAGAGAATAGTAGTTGGTTTTGTGAATCTGACTTAGCTCAAAACATTATCCTAAAATATATGTTTCTTGTCAAGCATTAACTAATTGAACAAATAAACATCTCCATATAAGCCTAAGGCAGGCAATGGTGGTTCTTTTCAACAGATGTGTTAGACTGTCTGCAATACATATTAAGCTTAGGGTCAGTTTTCTAAAAACCTAAATGAACTAGCTACTAAGAAACATAAACCTTGTTGGATGCAGATATCACACTTTTCTGAAAGCTTATCTTAAATACTTGATATTGAAGGGATTAATTAAAAAAAAAAAAATACTGCACGTTGAAGTCTGCCAACATGGCCTTTGAGAGTCAGCTTTACAAATATGCAGCAAAACGTTTCAAATCTTTACTGCTTTTAGCAGAGTGGCCAATTTATGCCAGGTCACTGTATCCCACAGAGAACTGTTCCTTCTCCTGACTTCATTCCACTCTCCTCAGCTAAGAGGAGTTTCAGAGTGACAGAGTGGAAGTGTATCTTCATGAGAGTAGGCATTGCACTGAATTGTCCACTGTTTCCTGTTCAGAGTTACAGGACATACTATGCTCTGTACACATGTAACTGCATTTTAGCATTTCAGAACCTGGACAAGAAAATACTGGAAATAGAAAAAAATAATATTAAACTTTATGCAAGTGAAAGTACTGAGATTAAATTGCAGAAAAAAAAAATTAAACTTCCTCTGGGAAAAAAAAAAAAAAAAACAAGCAAAGAACTTTAGTACAAAGTTTAGTACTAATTTATAGTGATTATGGCACTTGTGTAACCTCCAGTCATTACGAAACTTGGATAAACATCTGTCAGAAAATACATACATAGAGCTAGAGGCAATATCGAAGGGAGGGAATGGGTTATTCACTCCTGAGGACACATCAGACCTTTCACAATCCTTTCAATAATTTCTAATATTTTACCTAAAAAAATGGGATATAGGCTTGGGTTCACACTTTATCATCTGCCCTAAAACATACATCTTCCATCACTTTATTTCAGTTATCACAAGTGATCAAAATTGAACTAAGGCAGTATTTTCAGGTTTAAACCCATGTGAAACCTGAAAAAATCTACTCAAATTTCCCTTTTTAAATGTCCTGAAGAGTTATATGATCTTCAGTCATTACAATTCCTATTTTAATCATTATGTATGAGATTTTTGAAAACTAACCAATTTCAGATTTCTGATGCCAAAGCATATATTATCTCATTTGCTTTCCAGAAAGCCTGAACAAATTCATTGATGCTTTTGTTGAAAGTCAGAAGAATGGATACTGAGACATCCTACAATAAAAGAATTAAATTCTGTCATTCTTTTCATTTTTAATGATCATATAACCTTCAATCAGAATGAATGCTGACTAAGTTCAATGTTTAAGAATTACTATAGACAAAACTGATGTGAAGAAACTTGTGGTCTTTGTAAAATCTTTGCTTCTTATTTCTCATGACTCCCCAAAATTTACTAGTCTTTCAATAAAAGACACAGTAACTGGCCACTCTTTATCAAGATGTAACAAACAAAATGTGAAATTAAAATTACCAAGAAATGAAAGCAAAAATTTTGCAATCCTGGATAAATAGCAAAGTGTCATCTGATGAAATCATAACCATCTGTGTCCCTTCGATGTTTTTTCTCTTTGCCACCAATAGGATTCCTCCATAAAGACTACACAGTTCTTAGTTTCATTCTATGTACGGCTCAAGTGCTACCCACATTTACAGCCCTCTTCCAAAATCAAATTACACATTTCTGGAAAACCAAAAATCAGTTTTGTTTATGCCTTGAATATACATACATATTGTCTGTAGGTTTTTATTTCATCTGTGCCATTCCAACACATAAAGGTAACTAAAATCAACGTATGCCTCTTACTCAAATCTCTCATCCAACCCATCCCACCTGCTCACATGCTTGGTGAAATAGTTTGGTTTGTTACATGTCAGCAAAATTACAGCTATTAAGAATTGCCTAATGACAGACAAATGTTCTGAATATTTCCTGAATTGAACTGTGTCAACTCACTTCTGTTAGTCTGTGATACCAACCACACGGTTCAGATAAATTCTCGTACAGTTGTGAAAAACCTCATGGTGCAACAGTGTTCTGAGAACTGCTCTTTATTTAATTTTGTTTAAAATTTTGGAGGCATTTAGGAGTAAGTGGTTACAATAGCTGAAATTATTATGTCAATCTCTTCTTATGAGAAACCATCTCTTTTTATCATGGATATTGGAAAGAAATATAATCCTTTATGAACTGAAGACCTGACAAAACTACATTAGATAACAATTAAAAATTGCCATTCAGTGTAAAACAGAGTTAGGGAACATAGCTTAAACATGTCACACTGAACTGGATGGACACAACATGAACATCTAGAATGCCCAATACTCACTTGCACCAGCTGACATTCAGTCATCATTATTAATTTTAGGTTTCATTCGTATAAAGTCTAAAAGACAGCTTTATTTTGCTGCATGATAGATAGTTCAAAGAAATCACTTGACAGGAAAAAAAAAGAGTTAATGAAAATATATTATTTAATATTAATTTTTAGAACATTCAATTTTATAATCTTTTCTCGTCAGCTCAGCAAATAGGATTTGTCACAAGATAAAGTGAAAGAATAAGATCTTTATTCAGGAGTATTTCCCATTTCAGTCAGGTATGTGTTGAGACAAGAAGAGATGAGAAGTTACAAGAATAGGGATTAAGAAAACATTCATCTGAGCACAAATCCAACAGTAGTCTTGTATTTTCTGCAGGTGACCACAACCTTTGTTTTTCAGGTGCCTTCTACCCCTGTAGTTTGCCTGCCTCAGTTATTTACAGTAGCAACTTTGCTTTCCATGATGCAACGCTAATTTCTTGAGGAAGAATGAATATTTGGTTTTGTGCCATTCAAAAACAAGGATACCTTACTCTCAGAATTTCATTCTGTTACTCTCAGAACTCTCAGTTCATGACCAAAAAAAACTCCAGTATGTGCAGTTTCAACACCACCACAAAGTAGGCCTAGTACATAGTTGCAACAACCAACACGAGACAGCAAATTCTTACAGTTAAGCTGCTGTTTGTTAGCTTTTGTGGGTAAGCGTGTTTAATCTTTTATTTCTTACTCAGAGTGGTCCTGCATCTTTTCTAGGTCACAGAAAGGTAAGAGACAGGCTATTTGCTTTAGCCATGGATACACAGAGCCACTTCAGTGCCAGTAGTATGATTTTAAGATATCACAAAGTGCTGCTAAAATCCATGAGGATTACCAAGGAAGGAAGAAGCAATGAAAGAATTGCTTTGCTTTTCTGCCTTACTCTGGAACAAATCTGAGCTGCCTCTCAGATTTTCTCTTTCTCTTCCACAACCAGAATTGCTCCTTATGCATAGTCATATACAGAAACAAGTGCCTGAATTAAAAATGTTACACCTATAAAATAACACAGCTCTCCAGCACGCATACATAAGAGGTATTTCACTTTATAGCTGCAATCTACCCGTAATGCAACTGATATCTTTTAGCAATATATGAGAATATAGAACTGTCACTATAACTAAATCAACTTTATACGAATGTTCATATACTAGAGCAAAATATTGTTTGACCTTGTACTTGTAACTTGATGGATGATTCAAGTGCAGACCTGATTCATTTTAGAGGACTGTGTTTATAAAACACATGACATTCATCTTCGGATTGAGAAACTGAGCTCCTGCCCTTAAGCTTTGCAGTAATTTGGGCAGAATTGTAGTCTGAAAAAGAGTACCACTATATTTATGCTTTCCTTACCCTTTGGCAACATTACTTTCAGGGTAAGAGCTCTAGCAGCAAATATTTTGTTATATACTCAGAGCTTAGTGCAGCTAGTGAAGCAAATCAAAACACTCTAAACTCCAGATGCTTCATTTCATGAATTCACCCCAAAGCAAACAGATTACCATCTGGGCATATGAAACAGAAAGATAAAATATACACCTTAAGTAGTGTGTTTGTGAGTATGGTGTGTGTAGTTGGAGCTAACATACTATGAAATAGAAATGTTTTATATCTGCGTGGTATTTGAGATATTACTGAGATGCTGAGCTAATATTTTGGATGTGAAGTAATATGTTTTAATTCAGCTGATAAATACTCCAAAAACATTAAAAAATTGACTCGGTAACTTTGATAACATCTGGACTAGTGATTTACTTTTCAATTATTACCCTTCATCTCAGACATTCAGAAGACATATTGAGGCTATTTAAAGCATATTATTTCAGAGAATGACCTGTAACTGCCCAAACATATTGAACTCATTGCCCCGAGTGGCTTTTACAAAACATTTTCTTATCTTCATACAGATTAAAAGCTCACACTATAAATATATACAAAGCAGATCACAAATTCTTCCCCCATGACTTCTGAATATATGCATTTCAACCTTCTTAAAAAAAAAAAAAAACAACTAAAGTTTTTTTACAGGGTTTTGAGTACCTATTATGACTTTTCAATACCTATTATTACATTTTAGACCTAATGAAGACCATGTAAAAGAATTTCCACCAATATATTTTAATTTCTTTTGCCACAGAAACACATTTTATTTAAGCTAATAGACTGAAACGTGGAATGCTGTAAACTGAAACCTTTAACGTAATTTTGCACCATGGATGCACTTACTGCCTGCAGCACAGGGCAAAGTCAGAAGCAAATGTTGTCTGAGGTGTAAGCTCAGTCAGGGAAACCAGATAACCACTCTTCCTGGATGCAAAAAGTCCCAGTAAAGCAAATCTAGATGGATCTTCTCCACTTTCTGCCAGATAAAGAAGTCATGGGAATAATGATACAGGGGTGGAAAGGCTTAAGGCAGAGTCACTTTTGAGTTCACTGATTTATTTGTGCAGACAGAGTTGGCTTGAGGTAACTCCTCTGGAATCTCTATTTACTCGTGTTCCAGGTGCTGTATTAGGCGAGGCACTCTCCATTTGGGAAATGCAGAGAACTCTCTACTCTGCTCTGGTGAGACCCCACCTGGAGTACTGCATCCAGTTCTGGAGCCCCCAGTACAAGAGGGACGTGGACCTGCTGGAGCGTGTCCAGAGAAGGGCCACCAGAATGATCCGAGGGCTGGAGCAGCTCTCCTGTGAGGACAGACTGAGAGAGTTGGGGCTGTTCAGTCTGGAGAAGAGAAGGCTCCGAGGGGACCTTATTGTGACCTTCCAGTATCTTAGGGGGGCCTACAAGAAAGCTGGGGAGGGACTTTTTAGGCTATCGGGTAACAACAGGACTAGGGGGAATGGGGCAAAGCTGGCAGTGGGCAGATTCAGGCTGGATGTGAGGAAGAAGTTCTTCCCCATGAGAGTGGTGAGACCCTGGAATGGGTTGCCCAGGGAGGTGGTTGGGGTCCAATCCCTGGGGGTCTTTAAGGCCAGGCTGGAGGAGGCTCTGGGCAGCCTGATCTAGTGGGAGGTGTCCCTGCTCATGGCAGAGGGGTTGGAACTGGGTGATCCTTGTGGTCCCTTCCAGCCCTGACAGATTCTGATCTGTTTTAGCAGAGGACTTTACAGCCCTAATGGTCAATGGTTGGACTTGATGATATTAAGGTCTCTTCCAACCTAAAGGATTCTATGATTCCATGATTCTATATCCCTACTGCCCTTGCAATAATCGAGGTCTTGCAAATTCCCTAGTTATTAATTGTGTGAACATTCCTCACATTCCAGTGACTGCCACAGGCTCATCTCCACAGTGCATACTGTGGACTCCTTGAGTTTACACTCATTACCCTTAGTACAAGCCAGCATGAACATGTGGCTAATTCTACTGTACTCAGACACTAAAACAGGATGTTGCAATTTCTATTCTATTCTATGCTAATCTGAGACCTCTTCCTCCAGTCTTTATTAATATTAACATAATTTCTATTAGGGATTATCTACTTGAGAATTTTTTCATCCCTTACTTTAAGCAAATTCTCAACAATTACAGTCTTTGTGATAATTGCTCAAAGTCCCTTTGAATTTACAGATGAAATAGACTCACAGAACAGATCTGGGAAAAAAATGCAGTTTTCAAGCCCACAGGAAAGAGAAGCACCATACCAAATCCACAATTACTCTCCCTGACCTTGGAAAGACAAATGTGTTCAAGTCTATGAAACTGAGCCCACAATCTGAGACACAACTGTAGACTTTTAACGGCACTGACTAGTGTAGGAAAATGTTTGCATGGTATAGATCTTGTGATGCTGTAGAGATGATACTCACTATAGTTTTTGAGCTGTTTTTTTTCAATATGAAGTTTAATGGGCTGTAGCTCTATAAGAAAGCTCCCTGTTTTCTTCCAGTCTTTATGAAGACAAGAAAAATGCAGAAGCTAAGCATGCCCTACTGAAAAACGTTTAGCAGGCAGATGAGAGTTTTATCCATATTTGCTAGCAATTAAGAGGTTATTATTCTTTAATAGAACTGAGGAAATTTCCTTTAGTATTTTTTTCATGTCAAACATGGCTTCATGTTTAAAAATTTAAAAAAAAAAAAAAAAAAAGTGCCAAAAAGTCTACCAGGAAATGCGGTGACTCCTTTATTCTTTCAACATTTTGATCTGACAAAGATTGTTCCCTATTTAAAAATTCACATCCATTGCATTTAAGCAAACATTTCTGAAGTTTCCCCACAATAATGCATATTTTACAGTACATAACTGCAAAGGTTGTATTTTGAAAAGAATACTTAGGTTTGATGATGTTTATTAGAAAAAGATTTCATAATCTCTATTGAAATTTTCAATTAAAAGTAAAAGGTAATAGTACAACTGGATGCTCCCTTTTTTTTTCAAACACCTTAAATACAAACCTGCAAACTTCTTTTTTACAGTCATGTGTTTTTCATCTTGTGATCTTCAAAGTGTTCATGAAGAACGTGAGCATGCTGGGTCCCTACTCTACAGCATTTCACAGTTAAAAAGATACTTAGATTGATTGCACTGGAAAAATCACATGTTCACAGATGAATTAGTAACCAAGAAAGTATCAGTTGGAATACTGCATTCACTTATCTTTTCCTTGGTATCTTCTACTTAACAAAGCACTTCCACCTCATGCAAAATTTGATTTGGTGAAAAGGAGAGAACATCCTCAGTGAAATAAATAAAGATGACTTTTCTCAAATGGACTCAGGAAACTTTTGATATATTCTCCCTTTTTATACACAAAGGGTACATTATTTTCCAGAACTCTTTTGTGAGGCTTGACATGCTTTTTTTTCTGGTTTTATTTTTATTATGATTATGATTATTATGATTACTTAAGAGATACAAGAAAACCAACAGTTTTGCTTAAGAAAGGAAAAAAGAATATGTAAAGATCCACATTTATTGAGAGCTAAAATTTAATAGGGTCCAGGGAGAAATAAAGTCAGTACCTGTGAACTTAAGACTTGCAACCAGCATAAGTAACCTCTGAAATATGTGTTTCTGCTTATCAGTGCTCTAAGCCTTCAAACCTTTTTTCCTTTCTCTCAGTCAGAAAGGATTTAATGTAGAAACTTTGAAAGTTTTAGATGTACTAAAAGAGACAGGACATCCCCTCTGTTCCTCCAGCTATAGGCAGGGCCTTACTGAAATTACTGAAGAATAGCAGCAGCTATCGATGTTAAAATTTTTGAAGGAAGACATATGCGTATGATAATAATTTTTTTGTCTGTGTTTACTGGAAAAGGTATATGTTCCACTGAGACCATTAACCTCTTTTTCATACAAACTTCTACCCTGAGTGACGAGCTTAAAATCCTCAAGATACGCCTGCACAGATAATTTGAAAGACAATAGCAAACTGTGAATAGAATTGTAGAAATAAACTATTCTGATCCACTAAACAAACTTTAATCAGGAATATAAAATATGTATTAGTCACATGGTATCATTAAGAAATTACATAGAAGTCCATCATTGCTGACAGCCACACTCTGAATTTATTGCTTTGTAATGGTCTAAGAGAGTAGTACAGACCACTATGCAACCTAAACTTAAGACTATTCCTCTGTAGGCGATGTGATTTCCCTGATCTGTACATATAACTTTCTTCATGCCATTTTGCTTTGCTAAGATAATTTTCAAATCATGTGAATCTTTGCTTCCATTGACTTGAACCTTCAGTACATTTTCTTTTATACTGGAATGAAGTCAGAAGTCTAAAATAACAGTTTCCACCAGTAGGCTCAGAATAAGCCATTTTAATGAAAGACATAGCAGTTGGTATTCTAAGTTAATATTCACTTTTCATTTAGCTGTTTGATTTCTTTCCTATAAAAATGTAGCTAAACCAGATGATATTTAAGAGGGTTCATGCTACAGACGGATAACTACCAGAGGCAGGAGTGGGTATGTAAACAAGCCTTTGATTTAAAAAAAAAAAATCTAGCTATTAGGGCCGTATGGGAACTGACTGAAAAAGGGAAAAAGCAGCATTGTCTAAGGAACATTTTTGTGGCTGCTGTCAGGATACAGAAAAGTATCACTTGCATTGTCGTAGCAAAACTACAGCTGTAATCCTGGAAGAGATTACCTGTTACAGCTATTTCACATCCAAGAAATACTGCAAAGCTACCACATTTCCTGCCTCTTTTCCTTTCAAAGAGTCAGTAGGGTTTCTTGGATACTAGGAACATTTTGGGAGGAGAAGGTCCAGTATTCTTCACTTCTTTCCTATCTGAATCCTCAGGGAAAAAATTTGAACCCATGCAAAGATCATACAAAAGACTGACCACATCTAGTCCATGATCAGCTTGATTCACAAGCAAAATTTTAAGTAAGGAACTGCTAACTGGTATTCTTTTATACAAATAAATAAGTAGGTTTAGTAATTTTCTATAAAACCACTATTATTGTTTGTTTAGCCTTCTTAAAAAAAAAAGAATGAGTACAAGAGACTTTTAATAATACAGTTGTGTTTCTGTGAATAAATACCAATGCATAACTATTTTACTATGAACAGTATCTTATTTATTTTTTTATATTGCTTATCTACAAGTTTCTCCTGTTCATGTGGAGAGTGAAAATGCAGGATGGTACACCCATGTGCTGTGTACGCTATATTCTTTATCACTGCACAATGGCAAAACCAGAAAGCATAGAACCATCAGAGAGGAGAAGCTAAGCCATCTGCTCAACATTTGTATAAGTAAAAATAAGTGGTTTTGTGCAGCTGCTGTCTTTTCTGTCACTGTATCTGAAAAGCTAATACTACTGTCAGTGTACCTCAGACATCTGTGTTTAAAACAAAATAATAATTAATTTTACAAAATATCATTGCACATTGTTTTCCCTGTGACAAATAAATATGGTTTTATCAACTTGTAATGATTTTGGGAACCCACAGGCTTTGTGGTGTGTTTTTGCTTGGTAGCAAGGCTACAACACGCAATTGCCTTCCTAACATTGCCTAGAAGAATCAGAAATTAAGACTCAGTGATTGACACGGACTTCTCAGTTAAGGGTATCTTTCCATTGCTTCTAATGCTTAACAAGCAGCACTGTTGCCATTCTACTGCTGATTAATATCAACTGTGATATGAAGCAAAACACTTAGCTAAAGATTGACTAACTTTTCAGTCAAGGTTATATTTTTCAGACTCACAATGCAACTAGACATTTCAGCAGCTTATTTAGCAATATATGAGTGACTCAGATTTTTAGGCACAGAAAAACACAATCCCCCTTTTAAAGTATATTCATTTAGTATAGAAAAAGCTTAAAATATAATAGAAGAGACACTTAGTGACTTGTGCCAAATCTTAATTATAGAGTTCCATTATTTTCCATAATTAATTTACAGTTGAATAGTGTCTCTAACAGGACGTGCAAATCAGAACTACAATGGTGTGCAGAATTCCAGTCACGCTTGAAAGCCCACAATATGTCAAAATAAAGGAACCCTGCTGAAAACATTTTAATGTGAAGCAAAAAAACCAAAAAAGTTTAAAAAACACAGTTCAAATTCCGTGTGCTTGAAAAAAGAACTCAGACTCCATTTCTTGTTATAATTTTTAAAACAAGCTGTATTCTCATCATATTAGACAATATAACATTGCCTAATATATTCTCTACAAATGTGGGTCTACATAAAATGATTGTTATGTATCTAGAGTTGTAGAATCATAGAACGGTTTAGGGTGGAAGTGACCTTAAAGACCATCTAGTTCCAAACTCCTTGCCAGAGGCAGGGACACCTCACAAGAGTGAGAGGGGGATCTCACAAGAGCAGAGCAGACGAGGGACAATCAGCTTCCTCAACCAGCTGGTCACACTTCTTTTGATGTAGACCAGGATACAGTTAGCTTTCTGGGTTGCACTCACACATTGTTGGCTCATGTAGAGCTTTTCATCAAGCAGCACCCTCAAGACTTCCTCCTCAGGACTGCTCTCAATTTGTACTCTGCCCAGCATGTATTCGTGCTTGGCATTGACTCAATCCAGGTGCAGGACCTTGCACTTGGCCTTGTTGTACTTCAAGAGGTTGGCATGGATACTTCTCTCAAGCCTGTCTTGATCCCCCTGGATGACATCTCTTCCCTCCAGCATGTTGACTGCACCACACAGCTTGGTGTCATCCATAAACCTGCTGTGGGTGCACTTGATCCCACCATCCATGCCACTGACAAAGATGTTAAACAGCACTGGTCCCATTACTGATCCCTGAGGAACACTACTCATCACTGGTCTCCACCTGGATATTGAGCTCTTGACCATAACTCTCTGCGTGCAGCCATCCAGCCAATTCCTTATACACTGAGTGGTCCACCCATCAAATCCATGTCTCTCCAGTTTGGAGACTGGGATATCGTGCGGGACAGTGTCAAATGCTTTGCACAAGTCCAGGTAGATGATGTCGGTTGCTCTTCCCTTATCCATTGATGCTGTAACTCCCTTGTAAGAGGCCACCAAATTTGTCAGTCATGACTTGTCCTTGGTGAAGCCATGTTGGTTGCCACCAATCACTTCCACATTTTCCATGTGCCTTAGCATAGTTTCCAGGAGGATCTGCTCCATGATCTTGAGAGGCACAAAGGTGAGACTGACTGGCCTGCAGTTGCTTAGGTCTTCCTTTTTTTCCCCCCTTTTGAAAACAGGGGTTGTGTTTCCCCTTTTCCAGTCAGTGGGAACTTCACCAGACTGTCATAACTTTTCAAATGTGATCGAAAGTAGCTTAGCTACTTCATCTGCCAGTTCCCTCAGGACCCACAGATAGATCTCATTTGGTCCCATGGACTTATACACCTTTAGGTTCTCTAGATGGTTTTGAACCTGATCTTCACTTACAGTCAGTGAATCTTCCTTCTCCCAGTCCCTGCATTTGCCTTCTGCCATTTGGGCAGTGTGGCTTCACAGATTTTATATCACAACTGCAGGATTAATTGCAGTGAACAAACAAATGTATTAAAAACATGCTGGAGTTAACCTATAGAGAACTTACTTGTCTGTGAAATTCAAAAATGCATGAAGAAGTTAAGATATCTCTTCGTGTATAAAGAACAGTGAGTTTCACAGTGACCAAGTTTTATTCACAGTTCCTTTGCAGGAATCAGTGCCATTTGCAACTTCGAGGGATGGTTTTGCTTCTGAAGATTTAAGAATAAAACCCAGAAGATGAAACAAGCTTTAAGAAGCTACTGAGACCAAAATGAAGAGCAAACATCCACCCCACCCTTCCACTCCCAGTTTCTTTCACAGTTTTTCTAGAGGGAAGTATGAGAACTCTGTTAACACACTACAGAGCAAAGGGAGAAAGCAAGATCATCTTATGCACAGTTGTTTTGTAGCTATTTTATTAGGAATATCTGTTAAAAGGAGATTTATCTTAGATTCATAGAATTGTTTAGGCTGGGAAAAAACCCTTACAATCAAGAGTCCAACCATTAACCTAATACTGACAAGTCCACTGCTAAACCATGTTCCTCAGGACGGTATCTACGCAACTTTTAAACACATCCGGGGATGGTGATTCAACCACTACCCTGGGCAGCTTGTTCCAGGCTGGACAACTTTTTCAGTGAAGAAATTTTTACTAATATTGAACCTAAACCTCTCCTGGCACAATTTGAGGGCATTCCCATTCGCCCTATCACTTGTTACTTGGGAGAAGAGACTGACCCCCACCTCACTACAACCTCCTTTTAGGTAGTTGTAGAGAGCGAGAAGGTATCACCTGAGCTTCCTTTTATCCATGTTAAATAGCCCTAGTTCCTTCAGCCACTCCTCACAAGAGTTGTTCTCAAGACCCTTCAACAGCTTTGTTGCCCTTCTTTAGACATGCTCCAGCACCTCAATGTCTTTCTCATATTGAGGGGCCCAAAACTGAACACAGTACTGAAGTTGCAGCCCCACGATTGCCAAGTGCAGAGGACAATCACTCCCCTAGTCCTCCTGGCCACACTAACTCTGATAGAAGCCAGGATGTTCTTGGCCTTTTTGGTCACCTGGGCATACTACTGGCTCATATTTAGTTAGCTGTCAACCAACATACCCAGGCCCTGTTCTGCTGGGCAGCTTTCCAGCCACTCTTCCCCAAGCCTGTAGCACTGCATGGTGTTGTTGTGGCCCAAGTGCAGGACCTGGCACCTGGCCTTGTTGAAGCTCATACCTCTAGCCTTGGCCTTTCTATCCTCAATCAGATCAAACTTCTGCCCAACTTGGTGTCACCTGTAAACTCAATGAGGGTGTCCTCTATTCCCTCATCCAGATAATTGATAAAGATGTTAAACATCTTTACCCGTTGTCTCTACCCTTTGACATCTGAACCCTTTGTTTTCCTGTTATGTGTCTCCTGATGTCACTCAAGATAGATAGTTTGCTCCATAACCTGCCCTATCACTGGGGTCTGACTGACAGGCCTATAGTTCCCCAGATTCTCCTTCTGGCCCTTCTTGTAGATGGGTGTCACATTTCCTAACCTCCAATCAACTGGGATCTCCTTAGCTAGCCAGGACTGATGATAAAGATGGACAGTAGCTTAATGAGAACATCCATCAACTCTTCTAGTATTCTTGAGTGTAACCCATCCAGCCCATATGCTTGTGTATGTCTAAGTGATGTAGCATGTCGCTAGCCATTTCCTCATTGACTGTGGAAGTCTTATTCTGCTCCTCATCCCTGTCTTCCAGGCTGGGTACCCAGGGAACAACTAGTTCTACTAAAGTCTGAGACAAGAGGACAATAAGTACCTCAGCCTTTTCCTCATCCTTGGTCATTATGTTCCCCCTTGCATCCAATAAAGGATGAAGATTCTCCCTAGTCTTCCTTTTGTTGCCAATGGATTGATAGAAACATTTTATATTGTCTTTAACAGCAGTAGCCAGGTTGAGTTCCAGCTGGGCTCTGGCCCTTCTAATTTTCTCCCCGCAAAGCTTCACGACATCCTTGTTGTCCTCATGAGTGGCCATTATAGTAAGTAGTATGTGGGAAAAGCATGAAGCTGCATACACAGAAGTCAGTCAACTAACTCTAAGTGTGCCTGGGCTGAGCATTAATAAGCAAACATCCCCCAGCATAGGGAACAAGCTGTGGAATGGAAGAAGGTGAACATGTGTTAAGGTATTCTGCCAAGTGTAAAATCAGAAAACCTATTCAATAATGTGATGCAAGTTAAAAAAAAAAAAAAAAAAAAAAAGTTTTATTTTTAGTACTATTATTTCAAGCAGTATGAGGAGAAAAAAAACTGTTAGCAGACCTGTAGCGAAAACCCATGGTGGCACTGAAAGAGACTGAAGAGTACAGTGAGAAGTGCATAAATGAAGAGTGACAAAAGCCTTGGCAATTGTGGCGCTGAATAAATGCAAAACATGGATAAAAGGAGCAGTGAGGGAGAAGCTTGTCCGTGAGCGAAAGAAGCAGCCAACAGAGAGTGTTCATACTGCCAGGTTGGCTGCACTTACATCAGGTCTTAATGGTCAGTCAGATTTAATAATCTCAGAGCGTAAGTAAAGATTACTGCAAGAGTGGAAATTAATTAAATTAGCTGCACTACCACCTTCCTCTCTACAAGCTTGTCAGGGCCCCTGACAGGGTTCTTCTGCAACCTCGCTGAGGGTGCACTCAATCACACTATGTCATTAAGGAAGATGTTAACAGTACTGGTCCCAGTACAGACCCTTGAGTGACATCACTCATTACTGGTTTCCACTTGGACATTTCACCACTGACTAACTCTTTGGACATTCCCATCCAGCCAGTTCCTTATGCATCTAACAGTCCATCTATCAAACCCATACTTCTCCAATTCAGCAGCAGGAAGGCGGTGGGGAACTATAGCAAAGGCCTTACAGAAAGAAATCTAGGTAGATAACATCTGTTACTCTTCCCTCATCCACTAATGCAGTCATTCCACCATACAAGGCCAGTCAATTAGTCAGGCTCAACATGTTGTTGGTGAAGCCATGTTGGCTGTGCCTAATCACCTGCCTGTGCTCCGTATGATTCAACGTAATTTCTTGGAGGATCTGTTACATGACCTTCCTAAGCATGGAGGCAAGGCTCACTGGCAGATTGTGAAATTGATATTTGTATAGTTATACTCAGATATTCAATACTTTCTATCCTGTGTATCAACTTGTGTTTCATGATTTTTCTTTTTTCTCGTCGCATTCCCCCCCAAAAGGCTCATGGGAGGCCTCCAGAGAAGGCTCAAATGTGGAGTCAGACCAGGTTGCTCAGGGCTGTATCCAGTCAGGACTTGAAACCCTTCAAGGTCTCTTCAGCCACCTCTCTCGCTGTACCTTACAGTAATCCAACTATCTTCAATGTAGATACACTGGTGTAAAATCTATGCAAAACCATTTAATTTTTTTATTCCATATGTCTACCCCTACATCACACATTTTTGGTACTATTCAGAACCTTCTTAAATCTCTGCTTAAATTCTCTGAAACTCTACCTACCTACACACATTCTGATTTCTCAAGGCATTGTAAGGTGGCAAAATGAAATGGAATAAAAATCAGCTCTTGGGACTGGTTCACAAAAGTACTGAGAAGTTATGCCTGGCAGAAGCAGGGTATCAAGTTAATTTTAAAGGTCTGGCTGCAGACTTTAATTCACCTGATGCTACAGACTACTAATAAAGCTGGGAACTGAAACAGGGTTGGCAATATCCAGGCTGGTTGTCTAAAATTCTAACATCCATAACTCATTTTAGCTCTCAAGTGATCCTGTAACACAGTCCCTAAGATGATTTCAAGAGGCAAAACTTACTTTACTTCTTCTCCGAGCTTTATCCAAAGTCTTCAGGAGCTAATGTTTGGCTCATTTAAATTAATGATAAAGTTCACACTATCCTTAGAGCTGTAGGATTAGGGTCTTAAACAGCTAAGAATGCCTTAATTTATTTTCTGTAACTCACTGGAGATAGAATAGTGCTCTTTGAAGTGCAGAGATTTTGCTTTATGTGTTTTGCAAAGTGTTTTATGTATTTACCACAGACTATAAATAATGAGAAGAAAAGGTAGTTATTTCAAGTAAGAAAAGGTGTTTACAAGCAAAAGAAAATATCGTGTTCCTTTATATTCCCTGTGGAACACAAAGCAGAGCCATTGTGTCTCCTCACTTTTCATAACAACAAGAACTAAAAGGTCATAAAGAGGAAGGAAAAACAATGCACAGAACAACAAAACAAATGAACTGAGACACACTTAGATTTCCGTTCCACCCTCAGAAGGAATTATCTGCAAGGACTGTAAAGGCAACATGCTGTCAGTCTTAAATATTTATTATAGCATCTGAAAAATGTGCCTTTTGTGACCAGTTTCTCCAGCCAATACACCAAGATTTGGCTGACGGAGATGTAAATCATATCATAACCTAATTATTTTGCTTCAGTCCCCACTGCATGATTATTTTGCAGGAGGATATGTAACCTCAGCTTACCCCAGGATGAAACATGCAAATGCCAGGGGAGAATTGGAAATTTTGTCTCACATTTGATGTACAGAATGCACACAACTGTTAAGTAGACATCATGCCATTCAGGTCTGGCTGACATATCACTAGGTATGCCAAGACAGGTACTGGATCCTGTCTTGACATAAATTTAAAGAGTGATTTGTAAAGTCACTTTGTAATGATTTCTCTGCTGGAAGAGGAATGGTCCCGGTGCAGCAGGCGGTCCCCAAGCATGTACCAGCCAACCTGTATTGCTTAGCACCAGACGGTCACCAGTGTGCAGCTGCCTGCATGGGGAAGGTTCGGCTTCCACTTCCTCCCTCTTCTTCCTCTCCTGATCTGCAGTGCTTCTGGCTGTGTGCCCCTGCCACTGACCTTCCTCCAGCTGCAGAGCTCTGCTAAAAACTTTGGTGAATAAACTCAGCAGAGGAGTCTAGCTGGGTTAGTTTTCTAGCAGATTAGCAAATTTTGTCAGTTTATAGAGGAGTCTGACGAGAAGCAGTGCCACAAAAAAACTGGCAATAGGAAGATATAGAAGGTAAGGTCCCTGAGCAGGTAGCTTTGGAAAGGTAGGAGTAGGACAGGGACAGGGGAGGCTTGGGATGGGGGTTGCCCGCTTCTGCACTCGGGATTACTATACTGCCTTGCCCCATGTGATGCAGCTGCACCATTATGATGTAACATACCTTCATACTGTAAACTTAGCACAGGTTTATTTTTTCATATAAGTACTCTAGAGCACTGAGAGAAACTGAGGGTAAAAAGAAAAGGGAAGGTATAGAAGAAGATGGCTGTGCCACAATAGACAACCTGTAGAAAGGAAGAACTTGGCTAACTCATCTAACAATAATGACAGCTATTAGCATTAGCTCTTACAGCACTAGCAGACATTACATAAATGAATCCCCATCATTCTTCTGACATTAAATAAATAAACCTCTCATTCCAGAAGGAGACACAGGGAGAAAAGACTAAAAATATTTAACTATTAAAATTATTTTTATTATTCAGTTGTACTCACTTTCTCTACATTTCTGTTGGCACACAGGAATGGTTATCAACAGAAATGACTGCTCTTCTCAGCAAATACAGCAGAATGGAACTTCCCGATTCATAATTCACATGGGGAGCATGATTCAAGGAGCTGCTGTATTCATCCAGCCAAGTAACAGAAATATATCATATTGCCTATGGGGCCATAAAAACATGTTCGAGTACTGGATACCTGGAGGAATACTTATCGCAAAGAGTGAGGGAGCAATTTATTGCCTGAAATAAGCTACTGCATTCATGAAGCAATTGACAGCAAACAGCACACTGTTAGAACTGGAAAAAATTTGAGCTGTTTTTTCAATTGGTAGCAGAATTGTATTTCAACTACCCTGTAAACCTTATGCACCTTATAACTGTAAAATAATCCAAAACCTTACAAAAACTTCAGACATCTTCATCTTGCTGTTCCAAGGTTGAACCTTTATGTTCTTCTATGGGCAGGAACACACCATCACTCTTATTTCATATTATGATTATTAGACTTTTTCAGGTCACAAATGGCTTATAAACAGGTCTAGTCTGTAATTGTGACTGTGCATGAATGGTGGTGAAAGTTCCTGCAGGTCAGTGAGACAGTGTGAAGCTGAGTTCAAATGTCTAAACTCACAAAAGCACATTCTTTGATGAAAAAATATCACTTGGTGTGACTTCCTTCAACTGGAAGTTGATTCCAGCATTTTGAGTATAATCTGCACTGTCAGCGACTGAAGACTAAGAGACTTTCCTGACTTGACTGATGACATTACAGGTAAAATCTAAAATGGAAGCTAGAAATCTTTCCTCCCAATCCTTTACTGCAACTGTAACGCCAACGTCAGAAAGAAGATTAAAGTTTGGGACTGCCTGTAAAACAACTTGAACTTTCACTCAAAACAGAAGATATTTCACACTCTGTTAGTGCCAAAAAAAAAACAAAACAAAACAAAACACTGAGGCTGCACAGGTTTTGATACAGCCTTTTTGATATAGCTGTTATCTAACTATCTAGTGAGAACAGCCACCTGCCTGAAGTCTAAAATGTTAAAGATTTTTTGAAATGTCTTACTTAGACAAAAGCATGCAGAACCTGCCAGTTTTGTAAAAACAGCTAGGCTACTAGAATGCTTTCTATTGACATTCATTTAGTAAGGCAGGGGATTTAGCTAACAAATTGTCTGATATCCCCAGAAATTGGAAATTTTTAGTGGGGATAATTGGCACTGGACTTCTGTAAATGTCAATTTCAAATTAAACCCCTAAAATTCATACTTGTCAAGGCCTTCAGGATTAAAGATTTAATAATAACACTTTAGTCCCCATTTTGGCCGCAAATTGAGAATTAACTCTGTTCATGAGTTTTCTATATAGTGAAGGAAGTTCTGTGCATGGCTATGTAAATATACGGAAAAAAAAATGAGAATAACATGTTAATGACTACAGTTTAAATTATAAAACCATTAGGAAAATCCATATGAGCTTAAACTCATTTATGTCACTCCTTAATAAGAACTTACACATTTAAGTATTCTATTTCAGCAGAAAAAAAAAATTTACACCCTGAAAACAAACATTCAGATAGGAGATTATAAATACAAACATCATAGAATCTATTAGAAATTCACACAGCAATGACAAGTTGAGAGTTTCAAGATTAAAATCATAATAATATGACAGAATCAGAAATTTATCAGGAAATAATTGTCAGGCTTATCAGCTATAAACAACTACTTACAGTCTTGCATCCTCTACTGAGTTGACAACTCCTTCAAAATATAAATAACGCTGTTGTACACAGGGTGGCATCAGAAGCCACAAGCAAGACTGCAGGTGGGGAACAATCTTCAGCAGTCTCCCAGCAGGATGAAAGAAACTATATAAAACCAAAATGTCCCCTTGGTATTAATCATGTGGAATGTATAATTTCCATGGAAAGATCAAATCACACTGAGAAACACTTTGAAACAGAAACAGTAAGGAAGACAGATGACAATTGAAAGCCTAGTAAA
>NW_008626773.1:0-11567 GCF_000691845.1 Merops nubicus | reverse complement strand
AAAGAGTGTTGGACAATGGAAGCAAAAGTGACCTCAGGAACAGTATTGTGGGGTGGCATGTCTCCCACGCCAGGGTAGGCACGCAGCTGCACAGGGATGAGGAAACAAAACTACAGCATCTAGAATGTAGTGGTACAGCTCACACAACTGGGTTAAGCAGTAGGCAGGCAAAAACCGTTCAGTACAGGTGGACAGGGAAGAGCAGGAGGAGGTGGTCCGCAGTGTGATGGTACAGCTCAAACACAGGGGGCTGCTCTATGGAAGTGATAAGCCTGGCTAAAGAGAGAATGCCTTTCGTCTCGGTATTCATGAAAAGAGTCTCTCCTCGTGCTGAAGGATGGGACTCAAGAAGAAGGATAATGACCAGAGGAGGATGAGTCAGGGATTGCTTTTGAGCTCTCAACAAACTCATGGGCCGCACTCAGCTGTGCTGAGAAAGCTGGCTGATGTCTTTGCAAGGCCACTCTCCAAGAAGAAAGGTCTTGGGGATCGCAGATCTCTGACAATAAGGAGAAAGCAAATGATGCATCTGTCTTACCAGTTACTCTGGTAACTGCAGACCTTACTGTAATCCCTGGGAAAATCATGGAATTGGTCCTCTTGGAGCACATTTCTGAACATGAGGGAGAAGGTGGTGATGGGGAACTGCCACTGTGGTTTGACCAAGGATGAATCATGCCTAAACCAGCTGGCTAGCTCCTATGGTAAAATGAGAGGATTTGTGGACAAGAGGAGAACACGGGATGTCATTTACTTCAAATCTAGCAAGGCTTTCAATATGTCTCCCACAATGTCCTTGTATCCAAGATGGATGTTTGGGTCTGGGTGGGTGTCTGTGCATAAATTCCTAGTTGGACAGCTGGGCAGAGAAGTGGTGGCCACTGAGTCACACCTGCATGGAGGCTGGTACCTTCTGGTGACCTGCAGGGTCTGCCTTGGTGCCAGTCCTGTTTAACATCTCTACCTGTGACCTGAGGAGGTGGACAAGTACACACTACCAGGTTTGCAGGTAACACCAAACTGGAGCAGCGGACAAGTCTGTATGCATGAGGGCAGGGCTGCTGTCCAGCTGGTGGGAAGAAGTGGCCACTGAGGCCCTCATGGAATTGGGACAGGAGCAAAGGGCAGCCCTGTTCTAGGCAGGAAGGAGTTTCCAGCTGCCATGGAATAAAGCTCTGAGCAACACAGTCTGACCCACAGCTAAGCCTGCTCTGGGCAGAGGGTTGAACTTGGGACCTCCAGAGGTCCCTGTCATCCTGAATTGTCCTGTAATGCTATGATCCGTAAAGTATAGTAGTAGTTTTAAATACATTTTCTTCATGCCTGCTGATTTACCTTGTGCCATGGGCCAAACAACAAATTGTCTCTAGCAATGTGGGATGAAGAATAAGGGAGAGCAGAGCAACTGGATGAAAGAACTAGGAAGCTCGTTTTTTTTAAAAGGACAAATTGAATGTAATTGGAACTGGAGGTGCAACACTACAGTATCACAAGAAGCTGATCAAGACAGAATGGGAGGTGCAGGGCAGTAAATGTTGCCAGCCCTAATCTAGCATTAGACTAACTTAGGGTTCCTGCTGAAGAACAGCAACTAGGTGAGCTGCTGCTTGGTGAGTTGTTGCATTTGACTATTCCAGTCAAAATGCATTTTGAGGATGTGAAAGAAGATGAAAAGAAGAATTATGTTCACTTTCTCACCTTATATTTCTCTTATGGATCTTTAAAATACAAGAACTTAAACATCTATTTCACAAGAATAAAATAAAATTCTTTCTACATTATAGCTTGCCTGTTATTAAAACAGAAGATAGAGTTGCCAGTACTGGGATACTGTTTCTTCCAAGGCAATGAATCAGGTGAGGAGAAGGGAGAAGGCTACCTGGCATTTAGGAAGGGTTTGTGAGGTCATGAGTTGAACTGTGCCTCACACAGCCTCTCAGCAGGATCACCTCTCAGGAGCAGATTAGTAACTTTTTGGCAGGAACAGCAGTAAATAGATCATTACTCCAGGCAAAACCCCAAACTGTTGCAGCACTGTACACGCCGATCCCTGACTCAATGCCAAAACAATCTGTTTAGTCCCACAGAAACAAAATTGTAAAAGTATTAGTGACACCCTTTCTCAGTGCCACCAGTTGTAATTGGTCAATATATTTTGTCATTGTGCTTGTCATACCTAAAACTCTTGCCTATCAACCCCAGGCCAGGAAAAATATGAAGTATTTGGTTTTGAAAAAAAAAAATGGTTATACTTGGTCTTAAAATAGAGAATTTGTCCATTTTGCTTGAATTTACACATTGTGTTTTCTAGTGTGAAGCTGGAAGCCAATTTTCTTTTTTTTAGGGGTGTTTTATAATGGGTTCTTTTATACTCTGCCTTATAACTGATCATGAACTGATTAATGTCTGCTGCACATGCTGTGAATTGAATCACAGTTAAGTGCTCCCACAAATGATAATATTGGCAATCCAATTATTATTATTCAAAGAGACTAGAAAATACATTTTCAATATAAAAACATTAGGAAAACATTGTCTGTATTGAAGTAATTATTTTTTTTTAATATCAGCCCCACAAATTTGTATATTCTCTTCAAATATTTTCTGAAATGCAATATTTAATGGCAGCAAAAGGATCAAGCGCAGCAACAGACTTTTTCCCCTGAAAGAGGGGTATTGAGCCTTTTTAACAAGGGAGAATTTTAAATTATAGCTTTTATTTCTTGCTTGTGAATGAAGTTGCAAGTTACTTAAACAAATGGGAGTCCAAAAGAAAGAAATTAACATACTGACACCATGAAACTGTTCTCTGGAGCTGATACTACAGACTACAAAGTTCAGAGAGCTGGCTTAGGACTCCAGGATTCTGTTAGGACATTCTGACTAAAGGCTAGCAAAGCCCACACCATTCTCTCAATTCCAAGGATGCTCTATTCAGCTCTAGTGAAAAATCTAACAAGGAGAAGGAAGAGAAAGAATGCTAGCCAGATATCACCATATGATAATACTGAGCACTGCCCTACAGATTGTTCAGGCAGTGTTCATAAAACAGGTACATATGGCTTTTGTCCAAAATTTTCAGGTTCAGTTTAGAAATTCTGATTTGCGTATCACTAGCTATTTGAAACCTTCAGAATAATCTCACTGAAAAAATTCTTAAACAGAAGACACTTGTAACTTACCAGTAAGAATAAGATCTGAAGAAAAAGAGACACTGATAAAAGAACAAGAAGCATTCAGTAACTTAATGGGGTGCATCCACCCACCATTTACAACATACTAGCTCCATTTTCCTTAAAAAAAATTATTTAGCACATTACCTATCTCATTTATTACTGCTGTTTTATGTTTTTACCTTTCATGTTTTATAGTAGACCAAGTTACAGTTAATTTGCTGTCTACAAAGAACAATTGCAATTTCAGTTCTGGACTATTAAATGTTAAACTCATAAATCACTTTGGAAAGTGACCAAAGCAATAATCCTGACCTTCCGAAAGCAGCAATCTTATTAAATATGTGCTTAGTTGTAAGCATGTCCATGTACCTATAAACATGGCATGATCACGTTTTATTGGACCACAGCATGAGTTTTACAGGAAAACAATCTGAAACCCTGCTCCTGGAAATTAACATGTGGGAGTAGGGAAAAAATCCAGGAGGAAAAATGAATATAAGCACTTAGAAGTGGTAAAACACCTTAATTCCATTACAGAAAATACGTTCATGAACTTTCACGAGTCAAACCTGCACTTATGGCATTAGCAAACAGAAGCATGGTGACAAGCAGAAGCAGACAACTTGTAATTCTGTGTCATAGAAATATAAGCAATGAGTATACAATGAAAGGGATGGTCATATCTTTCATACAAAGAACCAAAGAACAGATAGACCAAAGAAGCTTGAAGGGTATACCTGAAGACAGCACAATTCAATGGCAACAGATAAGTCTGAAAACCTGAGTGACTGTACTAAACCTCATAATAACCAACTACAGTTTTTACCAGAAACTGCTCATAGATAAACAAATGGGGGGGATAAAAAAAAAAAAAAAAAAAAAAAAAAAAAAAAGTGAGATTAAATGTAGGTTCAGGAATTCTAAGCACTTGAAGCTCTTCAAGCAAAAATGATAGGTAGAGGCAGAGGAAGCCCATGACAAGGAAACCCCTAGGCTGAAATGCAAATGCAAACACAGACTTCAAGGATAATCTTTCAGAAATATTTTCACACTGAATTAGGGACTCTTGTCACTTACAAAACAGCAGTCAGGCATTTTGTTCTCTTTAACCTTCTCTAATTCAACACTAATACCACTAATACATTTCTTCTTCTTCCAGCTACCTCTACTGCATTGAAGTATCCTGAATGTAATGAATCTGGTTCAGTACTGAAGAGAAAGGTAACACATCAATATACCTGTAAACATGTATCTTCGTGCTTTCCATTCTAAGTTGCCAAAATAAGATACTAATGCTTTTATCTGACTCACAGAGAAATGTGAAAATTGATCTATAGCTGAAAATCATATGGCATCTCTAAACAAGACCAAGAAAAAGGACAAATTGAGTATAATTCCTGGTGATATGCAGATCACACTTTCTTTTTTTTTTTTTTTACAGTAGGAAGGTAAAGGATGTAAGTTTAATGTTCTGTTTTATAAATATTTTCACCCATTTCTGCACTTTGTCCTTTAGTCACAAGAGACCAAACTGAAGATGAAAGATGCAAATCACAGTGGTTATGAAGTCAAGTATTTATGTGTGTGTATACACACACACACACAGACACACCGAGACAGACACAGACATGTTGATGAACCTTTAGCAGTTTCAGTAACATCTAACACAATTCAGCTCTTTAATGCAACCAGGGCACATAAATTTCTGTTATTTCTTTTTTGACCTCCCTCATCTGCAGAGCTATTACAAATAATGGGCTTTCATCAGCGTTTGTGGAGCTCTTAGGATTTCTACACTAAAACAACAGTTACTTATATTATGAAACTAGTGCTGAAAAAGCAGCATGAATACGCACAGATGGCTAACCAACACTTAAGTAATCCATAAATCAAAACCATGATGTATGCACAAGTATTGATACAGTACACAGAGAGTCCATATTCAAAATTCAGAAAACGTAGCTGCTGATAAAAAATAATTACAGAATAGCATTTTTCTAAAAAGGTCATAGTCCCCTCTTTATTTTAAAAAGTGCTAACTTTCAACAACAATAAAACACAGCTTCAAAAAAAGGTCTTTGCAGACCCTGTCAAAAACAGAGATAGAAAATTTGGTGTTTACCATAATTATCATTGTATGACAACATATGTGGCCAAAAGGAAATGTGTCACTGATACCACTGCACTCTTATTATCTGCAATTGCTATGCTACCTTATATAAACTATGTGTAAAATTGTATAAAGCTGTATAAACTATGCTTGCACTAAATACGTATACACATAAACACATAAATATATACACACATAAATACATATATGGCAATACACATATATGATCCAACAAAGGGAACTTCATAAACCTGCATTTCATATATGTAAAAAACTAGACTAAAATTTGTTAAAAGGAGAGAATTGTGTTGAGATCAGAACAGATTAAAACATCAGGGAAAATGCTGTTCTTGGGGTTAGGGGCATTTGAAAGAATTTGGTATGCTTGTACCAGAAAACAGGAAAATGAATTATTTTTTTTATAGCAACTGATTGCTTTATACAAGCTGCCTCACATTGAAATGAGAAAACCGTTTGATAAGGCACAGCAGAATGGCACTTAAGGGATTGCTCAGCCTAAAAACTGGAAACCATTCAAAGGGACAGACGCTGTTTGATAAGAGATTCGTGGTTAAGGAAGGTGATAAATCCATGTACAAACCCTACACCTTTGAAATGTCCAGAGGCTCTTAGAAAAATCCGGCAGCATACAAGCCAGAAAACTGATTCATATGAACCATTACAATCACCTGAATTCATCTAATGTAAGCTAACGTAATCTAATCTAACTCTTACCTATCAGAAGGTGGGTAGTTTCACTGAGCAATTCCTACCACACACCCATGAGCTGCTGGCTGAAGTGCGATGTGTGTTCTAGGAAGACTGTCAGCTACCCAGCACTCTTCACATCCAACCATGTAGCGCTGAAGCAGTTCAGCAGCAACTATAAAATGATATATGAAACCTCACTGTAAGAGCTCTGCTTCCCAATGCTTTTGGTATTCCAATTTCTCTTTGCCATTAACTGGAAAGTTTAAAAGAAACACCCATATAACTCATTGTAAGAAGTAAGGCAAACACAGGATATTTATTATTTCTACCCCTTCAAAACTTAGGAGATAAAGTGGACATGAAGATTAAAATCTGTGGAGTTTGGGAAATCTGATAAGGATACAAAAATTACTTCAAAACTGCATTTTTGACTGCCTGCACTGGACATGCTGAAAACTATTATTTTTTCAACATAATGAAATTAATCCAGCTTGTGTGTTCTGACATTTCCACATGATGTGAACCAAAGTGCACAACTGATAGGGAAAGTCCCATCAGAAAGGATTCCCTAGATGCTAAGGAACACAGTCTCCGAAACAGCTGGTGTTTGGTCACACTTGGGCCCCTCAATACAAAGAATTAACACACTATTAAAATGTCAGTCTTCTGCGTAGGTTTTAGAAAAAAATAGGTGTCCACACCTGGGGTTCAAAGAGAAACTGGAAAAGCAACTAAACCCCCAGGATATTAATTATATATGCTTATTTCCCTGATACCTAACCTTGATCAGCTTCTGCAGAGAGGATCTGTCAGCCCTTACAAATGTATGTGAATCAAGATCTTGATTCTCTCCCTCTTTCCCCAACAATTTCCCCCTTATTTGCAGCATGTCTCCAAGCTGCTGCTGGCATCTTAGTAATGCTAGACTTGCTGTGAATGTCAGATTTTCCTAGGTACCAGGGGAGTCCTTGTCTTAGACTGCAGCCAGGGCAGGCAGGTTTGATCTGACATGACTGACGCAGGCACAGAGGCACCCTCTGTGTGACGATTAATTCCTTCAGGAAGTTTCAGTGCAACTGTCCCATTTGACTACTAATATACATTAAGCATGAAGTACTATGACTAATCTGGCATGCTTCCTCCTTTGGACTTGCTTTCTAAAAATGCCCATAAAAAACTTTTTATGCCTGCCAAAAGGCAACAAGATTAAGACACCAGGATGAGTGTTAAGAGAACTGTTCAGAGGGACAAAAAAATGTGCAGCATCTTCTAAACTGAGAACATTAGCATGTGACAGTACTGTCACAATTCTATTGTCACCTTACTGTTTTTGTCAGTAAAAAGGAAGTTCCTCATTTAGGCCAACGAGAAAACCTACTGTCCACATAAAAAAACACATTAAATTTTACTATCTTTAGTTTATAAGAAATTAATGCAAGTAAAGAAATAACTGGGAATCTAAAAGAATACATATTATTCTTTGAGCAAACAACCCTGCCTCATGCCTGATTTGGTACGGAACACCTTCTTTGGAAAAGACTTCATTTGAAGGTCACTTTGTATTCCTGGTCATACATTCATTACTGAAACCCAGGACAGAGACTTACTGAACTCCTCAGGCTTCTGTGCAGATAACCTGCCTCTGGTCCTAAAGGCATGCATGGGTAGGGTTAAAACGTAAACAATATTTGCTTTCTAATCCTGATTCAGTTGTAGACGATTTCTTTTTGTGGATCAATACAATTTCTTCAAACATATTTAGGTCCAACATGAACAGGCATAGCTTGTTAGACAATCTAGTACTCCTGTGTCCTAAAATCACCTCAGCTCTCCTTTGACAGAGTGGTTGTGTATGATACACATGTATGAGCAAGCACTTCTGAAAGAGGGTAAACCTTCCCTTTGTGGAGAGATTAAAATTAAAATATAGTGACTAATAACAAGAGACACAAAAGTTCATGGCACAGGTCTCTTCAATGTTTTTTCAGCAACAGCTTCAGCATTTGCCTACCTGATCCCATTGCCAGGTTTACTGTACACTGGTAGAAAGCACGTGTATAACACAGTAACAAACATAGTATGGAAAAAAACAAAAATGGCTGCAAACACAGAGTGAATATTTTCCACCAGAAGGAAAATTAATAGCTTTGTTTTAAAAAAGTTGCTAGCGAGTATTTAATAATTATTTTAACAGGTCATTTAGCACTGATAATATATTCAAAAGGTAGAGATGGAATGTGAAAGGGAAGTTTTGGAAATCTTAGCTGAAGAGATATATGACAGCAAATCTTTCTCCTGCAGTCTTAGGAAAAGAAAAAAAAAAAAGGCAAAATAAGTCCATATAGACTCGTAATGGTTAGAAGAGCCTTATGTATGCTTCCAGTATTTTGTTCAGACACTTCAAGGAGGAATATTAACCCTATTCTGATTAAAAATAGTAATAAAAATAAAAGAATATATCTCTCTCTGAATTTTCTTTGCATCTAGACATACCAGTTCTGATTTCCCACTTGAACCATTAGAGGTGTCATAGTCTACAGGCGTCACTTACAGGTACCAAATTGCTAGCCTTCACTGAAAGCCACTGTTAGTGTTAACTGTGAAACAACATGCACAGGTTTAGTCAAGTCTTAAAAACTGCAGAAAATTGAACATCTAATTCACAATCAGTCACAAAATATTTATCCAAGACACTAAAAAATCCTAAAACCCCAGTACATTTGACAGTCTATCTGAGCTCAGTATGAGTCTGACGTCGGACATTATGTATAGGGAATAAGTAGAGAGCAAGACATAACAATAATGCCCTTCAAAGACTCTTGGATTCCAGAGATCTGCAGTTTAAAGAAAGCTTACATTCAAGGTTATAACTGCATCCTTTAATTCAACACATCTGACTGGTCATCCTTTTTGCTAGACTGTCGAATCACCCTTTGACAGCATCTGCTTTTTAGCTTTTTCAAGATTGTATGCCAATGACTTCCACAGTTTCAAGAAAATACCACAGGAATAAGTACCTTTCATTCATTCTAAATACCCTGTCAGACAACACCGACTGATGGTTTTTTTTTATGTTTCTGTGCTATGGGAAACAATCCTCTCCTCGCCTTCCCAACATTCATTTTTACAGTGTGTCTAGATCATATCCCATTCACTTACTTTTTTATACAGGCTCACAAATACCTATTTAATTTCTTCATACAAAAGATGATCCTCATCCTTAATAATCTTTTTTGCCCTACTTTGCACTCTTTTTTATTTCTGTGGTGTAACTCTTGAGAAGAAGACAAGATATTCAGCAACTAAGAGGTGAAGGTATACTCTGTGGTTGTTTGTGGTTTGTGTGGGGTTTTTTTTGTGTTTTTTTTTTTTTGGTTGTCTGTTTGTTTATTTGGTTTGGTTTGTTTTTTGTTTGTTTCTTTGTTTGGTTTTTTTTTTTTTTTTTTCCCAACAGATCCTACAATTCTGCATTGTTTTTGTTTCTGGCACCCTATAGCCAACCCTGTTAACTAGGATAATAAGGAGGTGATTGAAAAAACAGTCAAACCAGGGTCCTAGAGAGGACAGTGATATTTTTGGTGCAAGGACACTTCAATTTCTACAGAAAAATCCAGCCTAAGCTGGACTGACCTGACTGAGTCAGGTCATGTTCAACCAGTTAAAAACTGGTTACTTGGACAAGCTCAGATCCAGCTTGACTTAGTTGTTGCAGTTCATCCAGTTCATGCAAATGTAGAATTTGGACTGCTCTGCAGAGCAGCTTGGTGCAGCTGCATGCTTCCCAGGGGCTCCAGAGAGAATATTTACTAGGTGAGGTGCAGAGACAACCCCAGCTATGGTGACATTTTCGTGTGTTGTTGGTTTGCATAATAAGATGCTGAAATCTGGGATGCTTGGGAACAAGCAAACAGACAATGGCTCCAAAAGAAACCACTCTGGGTAGAATGCCAGATATAATGTGTACAGCTGGCTCTGATTTCATGCACAATCACCATGCACCAACTTCCAAGTTCTGAAGGGAACAGGGTGTGCACACATACTATTTCATAGGATCAGAATAAATTTCTTATTGCCAGTTCTTTCTTAAGTGAAAATGGCCCAAATGGCTGAGCAGTCACAGGAAATAGCTCAGCTGCATTCCTGGAAAGATAAGCTTCTCTGTGACCCCGTGGCAATCTCCAATCTCTGTCATCCCTCCACTGAATGGAGAAGATACAATCCTCTATTAATCACCAGGAAATTGGGTAACTGTTTTCACTTTTAAAGAGAAAAATAAGTAGAATATAGGCAATTTGTATGCCAAGGAAACCTCTTATGATAAAACCAAACCAAAACACAAAAAATCTGGTTTCTGTATCTCCAGGTATGCAGTTTCTGTCTTTTCCCACTAACAAAATGCAGAAAATACTTCTAACCTGCCTCACCAGAACATTAGAAGGCTTATCTTTACGAAGTACTTTTTAAGAGGAAAAATATTACAGCTTTATGCAGCTCTGAGGCTACTAGGAAACCTAGAAAACCAACTGGTTTTACTGTTCACACTAATCTAATTAAGTCACTGAAAACACCAGAATGCCTGATAGAAGAGCATAAGTTATCTGGTCTGGATTTGGACTATATACAATGAATAACTAGTGAGAAAATTCAGTCTGCACTGAATTTAGAGAACATTACGGCAAAGACAAAAACTGAGACAATCCAAACTCTCCTGGTTAGGTTTGAAAGGTTTCTCCATTTACATTACTCTACTTGTGATATCTATGTACACACAAGCAGAATCACAATTTTATTACATTTAACATCTTAGGAATACTGTAATCCTCACCCTCATTTTTAAACAATAAGTATAGCAGATCAAATTCTCCAATTAAAATGCCTTCTACCATTTCCTGGGTTGTTCCAGGATTATTCCAGTAGAGAATTTCCTTTTGAAGGGAAGAAAAAAAATTAAATTGGGATGATTCAAAGAAAAGCACAATCCAAAGAGACCTGAGTCATCCAGTCAATCTCACTACCTTAATGCTAATTAGCTCTACTTATACCTTACTTGCCTGACTAAGCTATTTCACTCAGGAGAATCCTTCAAGTGCTTCCTTATCCTTACAGTCACATTTTCTTTTTCAATATATTTTTTAAATTGCATTGCAGTTTGATTTCATTATGTCCATTCTGATTGACTATGGATACATGTGTATATGTATACATGATACATCATGTATATATATATATACATATATCATGTATACATGATACAGCACTGAAAGTTTTTCTTGTTCTCAAAGACTGTTAATCATATTTCTCAAAGACAAAGTATTTCCTACTCATAAATAACCTAATTCTACTTTCTCCCTATTTTAACTTGGTCATTGAAGAGGTAAAATTTGGACTATATTATCTCTACAATGAAGCACAGAGCCCACGTTCTTCTTACGGAGTTATCCTGGAGAAAGAAGATCAGCACTACCCAAAGGAAAAGGCAAAAATTCCACAGGCATCAAAAGCTTGGTATAGATCAGTGAGATGGAGATCAGTCTTTATTAACAGCATGGAAGGAGAGGAGGAGGCGTTGC
>NW_008626772.1:5055-5295 GCF_000691845.1 Merops nubicus | reverse complement strand
CCACGAGACGGAGCAGCGGGAAGGGGGGAGCCTGGCACGCCAGGAGGACAAGGCCAAAACTCAGCCAGGACACCAGCAGCAGAGCCAATGACTAGGCCTAGCACGAATGGCACAGCCAGCAGGAAGACAAACCAGTAAATCGACCGTATTGAACACAGAAAGGTCACTACACGGGTGATCACCGGGGGCACAAATCAGTAAATGAGTTCACAGGCAATCGACATCACCCCCAACAACGAC
>NW_008626772.1:3669-4724 GCF_000691845.1 Merops nubicus | reverse complement strand
AGCCTGGGGGGAAGCTGAAACCACCTCTTTATGAAGGGCTGTGGGAATCCCCCCTATGTCAACCTTAATTTGGGGCTCTTGGCTCAGACCCAGCATTTCAGGGAGGGACCTCACAGGAAGTGACAGAGCTACAGAGAGCAGCTGGCATCTCCCACGCTTGGTGAGCAAGTGGGTTCCAGCCAGTCAGGTCCCCAAAGGGCAGAACCCGACCCAGAGCCCCAGCATGTCCTGGAAAGTGCTCACACATGGTGGCCCTGTCTCTGACTGTGGACGTTGTGACAACCCAGACCCCAGGGTGGGGGCTGTGACCCCCAGACCCAGCCTTGCAGTGCCCCCAGGGCAGCACCAGCCGGGGCTTTTGGGGCCCAGCTCGGGTGAGGGAGGACAGCCACCGAGACTCACTTGACAGCTCCCTCCACAACTTCCCCTTCTGCATCCCTGCAGATCTCCCAGGAGAAGCAAACGCCTCCCCTGCTGTCCCCTGTGAGCAGCTCCTGCATGGACTGGAGGTGCACAGAGCTGCTGGAGCCTGCTTTCCTCACCAGAGCGTGGTCTGGCTGCCGGGAGGCAGAGCCGGCAGCGGGAAGGGCAGATTTCCAGCACAGCTAATGGATTTGCAGCAGGCAGGAATCCAGCACCCACCGACAAGCCCAGCTGGGAAGCCTGCTGGGAAAGCATCCAGACACCTGGACTTCCCCCCTGCGAGCGGCGACGGGCAAGGCACCAGGTTCAGACTGAAATCACAGTCGGAGCCCTCCGTCTCCCCACGCAGCCGTGACAGGCCTGCTAATTCGGGGAAGGCCTTGGCTGGAATTGAAATCGACTGGCAGGTTTGTGTGGGAAAACAGAGAAAACAAGGAGTAAATTTCCAGAGCCCTTAGGGAAGCGATCCCTGGGGCGGGTTTGAGGTACAGCCCCCACACGCCGAGTCAACAAGAGTCAAAGGCACGAGTGGAGATTTCAGCCCATAGGAGACTCAACTCCAAGCTGGGAGCAGGGGGCTGCCCAGGAGACGTGGCCACCAGCACGACCAGCCCGTGCTGCACTGCTGCAGC
>NW_008626772.1:684-3524 GCF_000691845.1 Merops nubicus | reverse complement strand
AACCCCAAAGCCATGACACACCCCCAGCCCCCACCTGGAAGACGGCGTGTGAGCGGGAGGAGCTGGCGTTGGCGTCCGTGGGGTGCTGCGTCCGGTTCTTGTTGCCATTGGCCAACATCTCCAGGAGCTGCTCTGCTGACACGGGCTGGGGGAGAAGGGCACAGGGTTTGTACCCACACCCCCTACGCGGGCACGGGGACAACCCAGGTCCTCACACCCCCATGACCCCCAGCACCCGCTTTCAGAACTGGTGCGGTGTGGTGCTGCCCAGACCTCACGCCTGTTTTTGTACCCACCTGGTGGAAGGAGAGACCCTGAACCACGACTCCTTTCTCAGGATCTTCACGGATGGCCAGAGGGCCCTTGGGCTCCAGCAGGTCGTGGATCTGTTCATTGTACACCTGGGGCAGGGAACTCGATGGTAACGCCACAGTTTGGTTCCCCCAGGGCAAGCAGGGAGAGCAGCTTCATACCCCATGGCCACACACAACCCCGTGTCCCCTCAACGCCACCTCCAGGACCCCGTGACAGCAGGGGCAGCTGACAGGGCTCCAGGCAGAGAGGAGAACTCGGGAGGGCTTTAGCAGCAAGTCGCTGCCTCTCCGACCCCCGAGAGCCCTTTCAGCCAGGAAACCCTCATTGCACAGCCAGGAAGAGAAAATCCCACGGCTCCAGATGGGAGAAACCAGCAGCACCAGTTCACCCAGCTGGGTGGGTGAGCCCACTTCCAGCCTGGGGCTGCCCTGGGGACCCCGGGCAGAGCTGGCAGCACAGCAGGAGCCCCGAGGGTGGCAGGCTCTGGATCAACCCCAAAGCTCGGGCTCGGCCCTGACCTACCTCCTGGTAGGACACGAGCACCTCACAGCTCTTCTCCGCCTTTCTGGCCTCAATCTTCTTGTACAGCTCCACCATGGTGAGGTACATGATGCCGGGGCTTTCCTCCGAGCCCAGCATGGTGTAGGTCTTGCCGGCTCCCGTCGCGCCGTAGGCGAACACTGGGGGGAGAAAGGGCGGGGTGAGGGTGCTGGTTAATTGAGGAGTGGCTGCTCCTGCTGCTCCCCGCAGTGCAGCGGGGCCACACACAGGCTTGGCAGAGACGAGGCAAAGCTCAGAACCCTCCACGCTCTCCTTCAGCACGACTTCTCCCTCCCTCCAGCCTAATTTGATAAATTAAGAGAGAGGGAACAGCTCCTCAAACCGCCACCTCCTCAGACACTCAGGTCACCCCTGAGCCCTGCCTGAGCAAGCCCCGCTGCCCCGACTCACTACTAGAAGGTGTTTCTTCTTCCAGACCTTGTAGTTTAACTCTTTTCCCCACCTGATCTTTCAACACCCTCTTTGAGCAGGACACTCTCACCCAGAGCTCCTCAGCCCTCCTCCCCACTGGCAGCACTCGGCGACTCTCTCGTGGGAGGATCCTGGAGTCTCCCCAGGCAGGCAGAGCCACGAGCAGTGCCAGCCAGGAGGGAGCCAGGAGCAGCGTCCTGCGGGGCAGCCCGGGGCTGCCTCTGCCCTTCAGGCTGCTCCTCACCGTGCCCAGGTGCTGACAGCCTGGCAAGGGCACGGGGGCTGCGGGCAGGGAGACATCAGACAGCCAGGAGAGACCAGGGACCTGGAGAGATCATCTGCTCCGAGCTTCCATGGGGAAGGGAGCCCGAGTGAGATCATCTTACACCCTGTCCAGGGGCATCTCGGACACCTCCAGCAGCCAGGGACCTGGAGAGATCATCTGCTCTGAGCTTCCATGGGGAAGGGAGCCCGGGCGAGATCATCTTACACCCCATCCAGGGGCATCTCGGACACCTCCAGCCGTGGGGCGTCTGTTGTATCCCCTGAGAGGCTGTTCCAGTGAATGCTCTCACTAGAAAAATGTGTTTCTGATATTGAGATGGAGCTTCTGCCTGTGTGACTGTGCCTGTTGCTCCTTGTGACCAGAGAGCCTCCACCCCCTGGAGCTGCCCTTTAAATATTCAAAACTGATGAGGTTCCACCCTTCTCCAGGGAGAAGAGACTCAACTCCTCCAGCCCTCAGAACACCTCCTCCTCTGGGAACTCTCCACCATGTCCACATCCTCCTTGACTTGTGGGGGCCAGAGGTGGACACAGCACTGGGCAGGAGGATCCCATCTCTGTCTGAGCTAGAAATGCCCCTGGGGATGCAGCCCCAGACCCAGCTGCTGCTGTGGTTCACTGCTGACCCCCACTTAAACCTCTATGCACCAGGTCCCTCCCCAGCCACACAGACCCCAGCCTGGACTTGAGAGGGCTCCTGGGTGATCCCACCCCAAGTGGGAGACATCCCTCTTCCAGCTGCTGCTGTGGTTCACTGCTGACTCCCACCTAGACCTTTATGCACCAGGTCCCTCCCCACCCACACAGACCCCAGCCTGGACTTGAGTGGGCTCCTGGGTGATCCCACCCCAACTGGGAGACGTCCCACTCGTCTGGGTTACCCTTGGCACTGTTTGTGCTCAGCTGCCCCCTCCCTGCCTGCTCCTGAACCCTCTTCCCCGTGGCTCATCCACCTCTGGAGTCCTCAGCACAGCAGAGCCAGGGAGCTTGTTGGATGAGGAGGGTCACAAAAATTACCCCAAGGGGGGAACCCCTCTGCTGGGAGCCCAGCAGGAGAGAGTTGGGCTGCGGCAGCCCCAGAGGAGAAGTCTCCAGCTGGGGAGATTTGCTGTGGGCCTTTCAACATACAGAAAGAAAATTTATATGAAAACTGGAGAAAGACTTTTTAGTAGGGCCTGTAGTGACGGGAGAAGGGACAATGGTTTTAAACTGACCGAGGTCAGGGTTAGCTGGGACATGAGGAAGGAATGTTTTATGCTGAGGGGGGT
>NW_008626772.1:246-631 GCF_000691845.1 Merops nubicus | reverse complement strand
CTGGCCAAGGGTTGCCAGGGAAGCTTTTGATGCTCAATCCCTGGAGGTGTTCAAGACCAGGTTGAGATAGGGCTTTGTCTTGTGGAAGGTGTCCCTGTCCATGGCAGGGGTTTGGAACTAGATGATCTTCAGGGTCCCTGTCAACCCAACCATCCTGTAGTTCTAAACAGGCACTTCCCTGCTGAGATCAGATGACATCTCCATGGCAGGATCATCCCTGTCCTGACCATGCTTGTAATCACCCCAGCTTGGTGCCACTAACAACCTCAAGGTCTCATGTTTTTGCATTGCTGCTGAGTCACCCCAACCTCCCCATCTGCTCAGGGCTTCTAAAACAAATCCCCGGCTCCCTGAGCCCACTCAGTCTGGGAGCAGCAGAGCCAGG
>NW_008626772.1:0-220 GCF_000691845.1 Merops nubicus | reverse complement strand
TGAGTGGTAGCCGTTGAGGAAGCTGTCCAAGAAGTCACGGGTGGTGTGCTCGAACACCTCCTCCTGCGTGGCCTCCTCCCCGAACACACGGTCAAAGACGAACCTGAGGTCCCTGCCCTGGTGCCTGGACCCGCGGGCGGGCGGCACGCTGCCGGGGGGGCCGCCCTGCTCCTCGGGGTTGAGGACGAGCACGTGCTGGTCCAGGGCGTGCAGGACGGGG
>NW_008626771.1:0-11676 GCF_000691845.1 Merops nubicus | reverse complement strand
ACGAGTCTCCCCGGGCTGCGGGTTGGCGGCCGTCCGCGGCGCTTCCCTCCAGCCCCAGGATCTGTCTCTGCACCAGCTTGGAATAAAGGCCTCCTTCTTCCATCAGCTCCTTGTGCGAGCCCTGCTGCACCACGCGGCCCTTGTCCAGCACAATGATGTTGTGTGCCTTCTCCACAGTGCTCAGCCTGTGAGCTATGACAAGCACCGTGTGGCTCTGCAAGTCGCCGTAAATCGCCTGCTGAATCTGCGTGGGAGGAGAAGGGGTTAGCACCCGAGCGTCACCGGCTCCGCGTGCCGAGAGAGCAGCAGCTCTGTGGTCTGTCTTAAGAAACCTCTGGACAGGAGGTTTGCTCGCCTCTGGCTACGCGGAGGACACAAGGCTCCCTGCAGCACTGCCAGCACCAGCACGCCCGTCCCAGCTCCTGGCTCTCACCATGAAGCCCAGGAGACCGTCTCCAGCCAGCCAGCCCGCAGGCGTGGTGCCCACACAGGTCTGATCCTGCAAGCTGGCTTCTTGTTAAAGCTGAGCCCCAGATTTGGAGGTCATGTGGTGTTGGCATGGACTGCTGGAAGCTAGTACGTGGTGAATGTGTTATGGGCTGCCCAGAGAAGTGGTGGCTAGGCTGGATGGAGCTTTGAGCAACCTGGTCTAATGGAATGCATCTCTGCTCACTGCAGAGGGAACTATCTGATCCTTAAGGGCCCTCCCAACCCAAAACATTTTATGATTCTATGAAATGCAGCTGCTCAGAAAAGTGGGGCTATTTCCTGCATGTATCAAGGCAAAGCAAGAAAGAGTTGTTCTGCAGATGAGAGACTGACACTGCAACTAAGGTCTAAAGGCAGGCAGATGGCTACCAGGTATATGTCACATTGAACCCCCTGGATAGCCAAAAACAGCCCCTGGCTGGCATCAGATACCACAAACATGGCTGAAGACCTGCAAGCCAACAAGCTGCTCCAAGAGCAGATGCTTGCAGTGCCCCACACCACAGACCAATAGTGCTCATCCTCCAGGACCAGGAGACACGTCTTCATACCTCAGCCTTGAACTAGCTTTCCCTTATGTCAGTAAACCAGTGAGACCCAGCTGCTACTGGTAGAGCCATTCAGTCGCTATCCCAGCCAGATAAAGCAGCTCAGTACACAGAAAGCTCAGGGCCTTTCCTGGAAGCGTGGCCTCTCTGGTGCCTCAGCTGGGATTTAGCTCAGGCAGTCGTACTGTCCCTGCTACAGTACCATTTTTTAGAGTCTTCCTCTGTATCCTGTCTTAAGAGGCTGCAGAGAGTCGCTGCATGTATGCCAGTTAACACCTTCCACATGTAAGAAATCACCAGAGATCCCTATCACATCAGGTTTCTCAGGTGTTGGCTGCTGTGAGCACAGGATGATTCCCTTCTTGGTGGTTACAGCCGTGTTGGAAGCAAATTCCTGCTCAGGAATTCACATCTTACCCAAACCCCTGATTGCACCACGTCAAGACTAAGCTTGCCCACAGGCTGGAAATCAAAGCTACAGTCTTGCCTCCAAACCCAGATTGCCTCTTCAGCCCACATGCCCACGTCACTTACTCACCGCATGTTCGCTCTCTGCGTCCAGAGCGCTCGTGGCTTCATCCAGGATTAGGATCGGGGGGGCTCGGATCAAGGCCCTGGCAATTGCCACTCTCTGCTTCTGGCCACCTGACAGCTGGGCTCCTTTCTCACCTGCCTCTGGTGGGTCAAGAGAGAGAGGAAGGCGTCAAAATAAAAATCAAGAGCTGCCATCAAGTTCAGCTCCCAGCTACAGCATCAGGACAGTGTCATGCTTTGAAGCAAAGACCAAGTAGATGCTTCTGCTCACTCGGCCATTTAAATGAGTTAAACATCCCTGAGGCTGGAGTCCTTCCCTCCAGCAGCAAGTTCTCCACTGTTGTCCCAGGGTTTGAGGGACTGATGCTCATGGAAACAACACAGAGAAGATCCTGAGCCTGGGAGAGCATCCAGACACTGAGCTCCCTGCCCATGAAGCTGCCATCTCTCCCTGCAAGTCAGGCTCTCAGGGTGTGCAGCCAAGGCAGCACTAAAGGAAACCAGGATCTCCCTGCTGGCTCCTATAAACACAAACCACCATCAGCCTGCCCTGCCTCCTCACCAAGTCCCACTGTCCCAAACACAGCAGCTTTCATGACTGTGGATTTATCACAGGTTTATCTTCCTGCTCTGCAGGCAGGGTGGTACCCAGCTAACCACTTGGGTTCTGGGCTTTTCTTCTGAGCATGGCACTGAAAAATGTTGTCTCTATAGCACCTCTGGGCACTGGGAGCCAGACTGGTCCAAATGGGATGGAGAATGCTCACCCTGCTGCCAGTCTGCTGGGACAGGCTCAGAGATCCTGCAGCAGCCCAGGGTGTGCTGCACTTCCCCACGTAGGTGCTTCCACCCCAGTGCCGAGCTGCTGTGTACTCGTGTTCATCACTACCTGCCTGACTTCCCACCCACGGGGAGAGTCTCTGCCTTCCCTAGGCAACGCTTTCAAGTGCAAAGGGAGGGATTTTGGTACCTGTGTGGTAGCCGTCTTGCAGCTCCGTGATGAAGGTGTGTGCGTTGGCCTTCTGGGCAGCCTGAACAACTGACTCGAAGGAGGCTGAGGTCAAGCCATAAGAAATATTATCTGCAATAGAGCGGGCGAACAGCACTGGCTCTTGGCTCACCAGGGAGATCTGTGGACAGGAAGGGAAGAGCAGGAGGTCAGGAGCAGAAGACACGCCGGCCAGCAACGCGAATCATTGGCATTTGTTCCTGTAGGGTAAGGACTCAAGTGGGCAGAGCCCCACCATTAAACCAAGATGCAGAATTGCCTCAGTGTGAGCTTCCAGCATGGCTGCTAACAGCGGGGTGCCCAGCAGCAGCCCCAGCCCAGTTTGCATCATCTAGCAGGCCCAAGCTTTTGCAGGAAAGAAACGTGATGCACTGCTGGTAGGTTGGCACCTGGGACAGGCTTCTTCCCTTCCAAGACCCTGCTGTGGTTTTGCTCCAGACTTGTCATTCCCATCACTGTTTGCTCTTCCCAAAATGGGAAACCAGTTGCTGAGACAAGGCAGGTTAGAGAGACCCTCTCCCAGGCTCTGGCTCATTTTCTGTTCAAGGCCAGTAATCACGCTTGGACCATGTGAGTGAGCCCTCCTCCATCTTTTAATCCAAAATTAGCAAGATAGGGACATAGCTGCTTCAATTCCTTAATTGCTTAGCAACAGCCTCCCTGTCCTACCTTACAGCCATTGCTGCTCACTCTCACATTCAGCTTGCTTTGCCAAACCCTCAATATCTGAAATCAATCGAACCCTCCGAATTATCGCTCAGAACTGGGCACAAACAGAGCTGGTGGGACCAGGACATATTTTAATTGACTTCTCCCCATGCTCCTAGCACCACACCAGGCTTTCTAAACTGAAAGACTAGCTTGTCTTTTAATTTTCACTCAGTACGGGCTGGGAATGTAAATTAGTCACACTGACTTTGGCTTTACAGCCTGTCTCTGATCAATTCTGCTGACTGGTGAGGCCATTTGCTCTGGGGGTAAACAAAGAAGGCAGTTACTTGCAGAGGAGATGAAGGCTGATCTGTGCTGGCACACAGATGAGAGCCAAGGGGCCCAAGCCCCTCTCCTAGGCGAACCAACCAGCCCCTCTGGTGCTCCAGCTGGTGCCAGGATCCTGAGAGGTTTAACTCCCCATTAGCTGAGAATTACTTTTAAGATCTTAAGGTAGAAAGTGCTGGAGGAATGTGAGAGTCGTTACCCGAATCCAATTTAGATGATAATTAATCCAACAACCAAAAACATTTCTACTGCATTGGCCAAAAATTACAAAATAAATCATGGTTTTTGTTCTGTTTTTGGAAGGCTTCCCCCTCTCCATGAAACCACTCTCCATCCCTTTCTCTTCCGTCCCCAACAAATTATCTGAATTCATTTCCTGGACCACCTCCAGCTTTGTGGACATTTCAGAAGTTGCCAGATAAATCCAAAGCAACATGCAGCACCACCATCCATCCCCTCTGCTCACGGCGGGCGGTAGCTAGAGTACACGTATCAGCGCTCGTACCACTGAGTGCAGGTACTTGTGATCGTACATGTTAATGGGGTGCCCGTCCAGCAGCACCTGCCCGTCTTGCAGAGGGTAGAAGTTCTCCAGGATGTTGACACAGGAGCTCTTCCCACTCCCTGAAGGACCCACCAGCGCCGTCACTTTGCCGGGGTGCAGGGTGAAGGACACGTTCTGCAACATGGATGGGAGAGGATGCTCAGGTCCTGGCTTTGCCCAGGGTCCTGGGGCTGCAGCTCAGGCACTATGCAAGAAAAGCAGCCAAAGTCTGGCCTTGGTTCCCCCCAGCTTGGTGACAGGCCACATCAGCCATTTCTCCTGGCTCGGAGGAAGCAAGAAGCCTCCAGAATGGCTTCAAATTTGCCTGATGATGTAGCAGGACCTCTAAAAACCACAAAGCAGACCAACCTCTTTGCAGCCTCCTGCTGCCCCGTGACCCCAGCCCCTCTCCCACGGAAACGGGCCGAGGCAGCTTGGCACAGAGCCCCGTACCACGCTGACGTATTTAATGCCTGAGTGGTGAACAAGGGGTTTATTAATAAACCTCATTCCTTGTAAGGAAGGCTGGCCCTAAACACTTGCTGTTCTTCATAATCTGTCTTCCAGCGTGCCCTCGAGCCTGTCTTTACGCATCTCCAGAAGGGCAGCTGACCCCTCCCGTGGGCTGGTGACGGGCTCTTGCCCGATGGAGAAGCGACCCGTGGTGCCTCGTGGTGGGGAGCTCGGCGTGCCCGGGGGGCTCACCTGGAGGACCTGAGTTGCAGAGCGGGTGCGGTAGGAAAAGGTCACGTTCCTGAACTCCACCTTCCCATCCAGGTGGTCTGGGGCCAGGGACCCCTCGTTCACCATCGTGGGCTCGCGGTCGATGAACTCAAACACCTTCTCGGCAGCTCCCACGCCCTGCATCAGGCCGCTGTACACAGACCCCACGGACTGGAAGGGAAGAGGCAGGGGTGAGACCCTCCCGTGTCACTCCTAAGGAGAACGGTTGAAGCACTCCCAAATCTTTTATCATCTGATATTCACTACAGTCATCATACACTGGAAAAGCAAGTTCTCCCCCTCTGCAGGGTACGGAGGGTATACATGGACACATCCAGGAAAGGGCATCTAAGAGGGTTTGTGCAGAGGTAGACTCAGAGAGGAACCAGAAGGAAACACATGGATTGAGAAGACAATACACCAGGAGGTACATGACACAAACTTCCAACAAAATCCTTCACTCATCTCTCTCTGCTCAAGACCAGCAGCTCCCCAACAGAACAGAGTCCCCACACGGCAGCACTGCACCAGTCCCTGAGGGCAGCCAGCTCACAGCCCAGCACACGTGCCTCAAATGCAGAGCAGCTCCAGGCTGGACCCTTCTAAACAACTGTTTAGCAGCTGATAAGGCTGTTCCCTGATGGAACGTGGTCCTAGTGGATTCATCACTGTGCTCTCCCAATTAGACCTGCTGCATGCTGACACCAGCTTCCCTGGAATAAACCCCCATCACATCAGCTCTTTCCAATATTAATTCCAGAGCTGCAAGACAGCTTGTAGTGCAGCTGCCCCTCTCATCAAGAGGGAAGAAAAAAAACTAAACCAAACCAAACCTACACCAAAACCACAGGCTGGAAAGACCACCAGAGCCTGCAGTCACCCAAACAGATGGTGAGATGCCTCCAGCTCTGCTCTGCCACCACTCCGTAAAGGCTGAAGAACTGCTGAAACCACACTTGGCTGTGGGGAAATCTCAACTTCATTTTTTTTCTGCCTTGATTAGCCAAGATTACATCTTTGCAAGGAGAAAGCAGCCCTGGGTGGGCTCTACCATCCCACCCACAATCCCATGTTGCTAACGTGCTGCCAACGCAACAGCTTGCAGCCTATTCCGGGGAAAGGGAAAAAAAAAGTAATATAATTAAGTTTTTAATGAAGCCTGAAATTTAACAGGCAGCTCTGTAATCCCTGCATCCTTCATGCCAGGAAATGTGCTTGGGAGGCAGCCAGGATGCTGCTCTTCAGCGGGGCCAGCCTGACCCCTTTGGTCCCAATTGCTTTATTGGGGGATGAGCTGCTTTGTGTGCATTCAGGTTGAGAGGCCACAGCAGGAGGGGAGTGGGGAGCAGAGGAGAACCAGCCCACCAGAGGGCAGAGCCACAGGGCTGAGGTAATGTGTTGTGGGAAAGGCAACACTGGCTCTAGCCCTGGATCTTCTAGAAGATAAACAGCATCTTGATACGGGGTGGCCCAGAAGGGTAAACCAGACTCACCTCCATGCAGTCTCCTAAGACGAACTCATAAATGATGAAGGATATCAGGTTTCCACTTGTCATTTGCCCTGAGATCACGAGGTGTCCACCATAGTAAAGGATGCTGACTTGGACCACCAGGAGGGTCAGCTGAAAGCAAGAAAACCCCCCAAAATCAGCATGGACGACTGATATTTTGGTGTATCTGTAATTACTCACACAACAGCCCACAATTCATGTGCTGGCATTTGTTCTCTGAGCCCCAAGCTGAGCATCCCTGACAGTGTGCAGCTGACAGCCCTAGCAGTGGGCATGGATATGAGAAGGGAAAAAACAGCCCAAGAATATGGGTGGCCTAAGGAGCTGGGTGGGCAGCTTTCACCAATAAACAAAGGTCCAGAGGGGCAACAGCCAAGGAGGGAGAATTTATCTGAAATAACAGAGCATCTCGTGAACTTCTCCCTAGGACCAACGTCCTCAAGCATAATGATCTACACTCAAATTATCCAACACTTGCAGTCACCTCACCACTAAAACAAGCTTTCTGTTACATGAGTGTGACACATTTTAACTTAGAATGCAGAATTGAGCCAAGAGTGAGTGCAAAAAATCCTCCTTGCGTGTACAAGTGCCTGAAGCATAACCTCAACTCTTGCCTGAAATCAGTAGGGGAGAAACCACCTGCTCTACAAAGGAGACACATCAGCTCTGGTATGACACAAACCAGCCCCTGCCTTCATTCAGCTGCTTTTGTTCCACACTGCCTGGGTACTCAGAAAAGCAGCACTGCCCTGGTGCTCTGTGACGTTTCCAGGACAGGCTCTAAATTCACACCAACAAAAGTACTGGGGGGAAAAAAATCCTCCTCTATTGCTCTGCCACAACCTGACCTTAAGATCCTGCGTTTGCTCCAAGAAAGACTGTAGCAGGGTTGTGCTAAATCCATCAGTTTCTTCTATGTGAGCCCTGCAGGGGAAGTTTTTGAGGCTTTTTGCTTTCTTTGACTTGGTGGGATGTATGCTGACTCCCAGCTTCACCTGGGAGCCCAGGAACAATGCCAAAAATGCTCTGATTTTGCTTCCAGACTTGGGAAGCTATCAACTCTCCCACAGCTGCACAAGGCCACTGTAACTCACAAACCTTTCACCAGAAGCTACTTAGATCCTTGACTATGCAGAGATAAGGGCAGCCCCATGTGAGGCTTTGGCACAGCTTTAGTTATCAGCCGATGCAGAAGTCCCAAACCATCTGGTCTGAAATGATGAAAAAGCATTTGGGGGAAAGAAAAAAAAAAAAAAAAAAACCCAATGAAAAAACCTAAACCTCAAAGCCAGCAGCCTCCCCCTGCCACCACCCACAGGCAGCAAATCTCCACTCCTGAGCAGCAGCTCAGGCGACGGCGGGGCCCTGGCACTGAGCTGGCACCGGCACGCAATGCAGCAGCGCAGCACGGGGCTCTCCACGACCTTCAGCACTCATCAGTTCTGCTCCTGTTTGCAAGAGAAAACAGACCACTCGGTGGCACAACACAGCGCTGCCCTAAGGGGGCATGGAATATATTTTGTGATGAGTGGAAAATTAAAACAGAAAAGATATCAAGAGACAGAGGATTGCTGGCAGCAGGCAGCAAAGCTGGGCGCTCCCTGGAAGCAAGGGAGCGAGCACATCGTGCCACATGCCTTTGGAGAGCTGAAGGACACCCCCAGCCCCACAGGGGGAAGCCCCAGCGCCGGCCACCTACCCCGCTGGACCAGACATAGTAGGTGTAAGCCAAGGCCTCCCTCTTGTTGAGCTTGTAAACCTGCTGCAGCTTCTGCCAGTACACGTTGGCCTCCGCCTCCTCGTTGGCGAAGCTGCGGACGGTCCTCATGGCGGAGATGGTCTCCTCGGCGGTGTTGTTGGCCTTGGCCAGGGCGTTCTGCACGTCCTTGGAGAGCTTCTGCAGGGAGCCAGGGGAGGCAGAGGGGGCTCAGCGGGCGCCAGGCTGCCCGTGGCACATCTCCCTGCACACCCCGGGCTCTGCCGGGCTCGGGAAAAGAAGGCACGGTGACATTTTCCGAGGCCATGGGCAAGGAGGCTGAGGGCTGGGATATATCCCACCCCTTGGGATGGCCTGGGATGCTGTGCCAGGAGAATGGATGCACTGTGCTGTCCCTGAGGGGCAATCTGGGCTGCAGGAGGTGAAGTGCCATGTCCAGGGTCACTTGGGAAGCCTGTGGCAGAGCTCCTGGTGTCCTGATGGGACAGGGTCAGCCTGGCCCAGGAACCCTTCCAGGAGATTCCAAGTCAGGGAACAGATCAAGGGCAGCTCCACTCCACTCAAGAGTGCCTGACCCAGAGCAGGAGCTGTGGCTGGGCAAGGCAGCAGCCAAGGATCCTGTTTTGGAAGCACCTGCACACGCTGTGTCCCTGGAACAGTGTAAACCCCAATAACTGACGTGAGGAGCAGCACTGCAGGACACGCAAGGTCCATGGGATGTGGCTCATCCACGGGGGACAGCCCTTGGCTCACACTAGCCCTAGGCAGAGGGAGAGAGCTCAGCACTGGGTTTAACCCCCACCGAGTCACTCCAAAGGGACAGGAGAGGGGAGGAAAGGGCTGGGAGGAGATTGCACAAGGGAGGAGACTGCACGAGGCGAGGCAGGTGCATATGGGACATCCCACAGCCAAGCTCCCTCTCCTGGCAGACCCGAGATGCTTCCACTCCTGAGCACAAAGCAAGGTAAGAGCCAAGGCTACACCTGGCTGCCCATACAGGCTTGATGCCACCTTCCTGCCCCCGCTGCTGGCAGCAAAGCCTTTGAGCACCAGTCCCAACAGCTCCAAGGCCACCCACAATCTCCACGATGTCTTCAGGAAGGGAACAGCCCAGCATGGCAGTGTGCCACGGCCATGCCAGCTGCTCCTGCCTACCTTGTAGTACTTCCCATAGACATCGGACACCAGCATGATGATGGGGAAGCCCATGAAGGTGACGAGCGAGAGCTTCCAGGAGAGGCTGAACATGAAGAAGATGACCCCCGTGGCTTTCACCACGTTGCGCAGGAAGATGTTGATGTTCTGGGAGACCAGGTCGCTCACGATGGTCGTGTCTGACGTCAGGCGCGAGATGACGTCCCCTGCAGCGACGAGGGGTGGGGAAGGGGAGAGTGGGGACGTGTCACCACAGCAGGGCACTGCCTAGCCGTGTCCCACGGCCCGTGCCAGGGCCAGAAGGAGCTCCCCATTCAACCCAGCCCTCACTTGGGGAGTCTGAAGGGTGGCATGGAAGGGAGGCGACTCCACTGCTGTGGATGTGAAGCAAAACGGAGGAGCTTGAACTGCTGCATGCATGAGGGATGTGAAATGCAGCTCAAGGCACAAGCTGTGTCCCTGGGTCACCAAGGATGGCTGCAGGACAGCAAAGGGGACAGCAGCAGCACACAGACAGGCAGAAGGTACGTGGGTGGAGTGTTTGCTGGGCTGTTGAACATGTGTCCAGAGCTGTCAGCTCAACCCCAAGTTCATTTCTAAGTGGTGTCAGGAGCCCTCCAGGAGCTCACTGGGAGTGCTGGCATCTCTCCCCACCACCCCACCAGCAGGAGCAGCTGGGGCCGGGCACAGCACACCCTGTGGAGAGTGAGGTGGCCTCAGAGAGGGCTGTTTGGGTTTAGCCAAAGTGCCTTTGGTGGAGCTGAACGTTACAGCCAGCAGAAATCTCCTTGAATTCCTGCATCCTTGACTCATGTTTGAGCCCAGCTGAATTCCTGTGCTTTTGGGCAAGTCCAGGGTTACCCACATCCCACTTACAATAACATCTCTGGTGTCCTCAGCTATCAGAGCACCATGCAGCGATCGCTAAATATGGCAACAGCCTCAAAACTAAAAATAGTGCCAAGAGGAAATTAACTGTGCAAATGTTACAGTGGGCTGGGACCACACCAGAGTGGCACAGTCCAGGACAGGACTGAACTGCAGGCAGGGAAAGCGACAAGCACACCCAGCAAGCTCCACACATCTGAGGATTCTGCTGCCCAGAGCAGAGCTGGAGAGCTGCTGACCAGCAGGCACTGATGGGAGGAGGAAAGTAGGTGTTTTGGGGATGACTGGAGATATCCACGTCAGTCCTGGGATCCAGGCTGATGGGTGGCAATGGGACATCTCCAGGGTGCTGGGCAATCTTGACCCAATCCCACAGTGGAAGCAACCAAAAGGGAAGAGTTTTCTGCCACTGCTTCTAAACACGAACACTTGGAGCTCTCTCTGGCTGCCCCAAATCTGCTGTGTGTTCGTAGAGCAAGCCAAGGGGAAAAAAGCACCGGGACGGGGTAGAGGGGTTAGGCCAAATCCAGGGGAAAGAGGAACCAACCTGTGCGATTCTCATCAAAGAAACTCATCTCCTGAGACACCAGGGACCTGAAGAGGCAGTTGCGAAGGCGAATGTTCAGCCTGGCGAAGATGAGCGTAAAAACGCCGCCCCGGATACCTGCGGCAAATGAGCTAATTGCAGATGAGAGACGTTATAGACCAGTGGACACGAGACCCTCTGCTCAGCAACACAACCACCCCGACGCCCGGGCCCAGGGCTTGGGCAAGGCTGCGCTGGGGCCACCTTCCAGCCCGCACCTCTGCCGGCTGCCACCGGCGGAGACAGCTGGGCCCAGCCCCGCTACTGGGAAGCACTGGGAGGGGACGCAGCGCTGCTGGGACAGCATTCCCTGCGGAGCCTGTTCCCTGTGTCCGCTCCTGCTCCCCTGTCACGAGCAGATGGACGCGGGGGGCTAGGTGACAGCCTCGTGACAGCCACCACGGCTGCCCTGCACCATCGCGGTGCGGAGGAATCAAAGCGCATCACAAGGTAATACCCCCGAGGTGAGACAGACCATGCCCACCGCCACTGCAGGCTCCTGCAGGAAACCCCCAAACTCCTCCTCCTCCTCAGGGCCCAACCCCAGCCCCTGCGATTACCTTCCTATGGCGAGCAGCGACATGACCAGCACCGCCGTGGAGAAGCGGTCCATGCTCTTCTGCACCACGATGCCGTCGATGGCCAGCCCTGTGTAGTAGGGCAGGAAGGTCTCTCCTGCCAGACAAGCACAGGACAGGGGGTTTCAGCCCCACAGAGTAGGATTGGCACAAGACCTGTGTTTCCAACAGCAACGGCCCATGGACAACCCCATCCCCACCACAGAGATTCGTGGCCATCACACAAGATGTCTCAGGAGGCGCATCCCCTAGAGGCACACGAGGATGTTTAATTTCCCAGTGTATTTTATCCCCTATTGCATTTTTTTTGGCCCTGTTGCATTTTTACCCAGCCCATGCAGGATGCACCACCCAAAAAGCAATTCTAGGTTGCTGTCAAGTTCCCCACACCC
>NW_008626770.1:0-9602 GCF_000691845.1 Merops nubicus | reverse complement strand
TCCTGCTTCTCCACTTCACCTTCTGCTCCCCGCCTGCATCGTTTTCCTCCATCGCCCTGTTCTTTGTCTGCGGCCTCCCCCTCTCCCCCGCCCGTCCCTCCCCTGCAGCACATGCAGCACGTTTCTCCCCCTGCCTCCCGTGTTCCTGGGCTCCCCTCTGCAGTGCTGGGGGCAGAGCTGTGCTGCTGCCTGCTCGCCCTGCTTGCACTGCCTGCACGGGGCTCTTCCTGCCTGGCTGCTGGGCCCTGTGTCCATCTCCAGCTCCTCTCCATCCTTGGAGGACATCAGGACATCTGCCTGATCACCCCCTTCACAGGGAGCAGCCTCTTCCCTGTTGCACTCGTACAGAGCCGAGTGTGGGGAGTCCCCATGCTGCTGTGGTGACAAGGGATGGCTTTGCCCTGCAGAAGCTGGTCGTGATGCTCTTCCTGTCAGAGACATGTGGAGTCATCCGTCAGGGTCACAGGCGTTTCTGAGAAGGAAAGGAGGTGGCAACATGCTGGGAAGAGGAGAAACCTGGTCACCTAGGTGGTTTGTAGAAGACCTGGACCACCACCTGTCTTCTGGAGCTGAGAGTGGAGCCAGGCCACCCCTGTGGAGAGCCTGAGGGGTTGACATTGTGTCCCCTTTGGAGCCTGCACTGCCTTCCTCCTGGTGCTTCCCTGGGGTCAGAGCCAGGAGGGAGCATGTGCAGGTCCTGACCCAGCTCCAGCACCCAGCCTAGTGCTGGTCCTGTGCAGCCCCACCACCACCACAGCCCAGTTCCACCACTGACCCAGCTGGACACTCCCCAGTCAGCCCCAGCACTGACCCAGCCCCCGTCCAGCTCTGAAGGGAGCTCCAGGGTTGTTGCTGTAGCAGTCTGGTACCTGGAAGACCCCAGCCTGAGGCTGTGGGGGCCTGCCTGGTAGGTTTTGGCAGGGCTGTGCCCTTGCAAATGGGTGTCCTGTAGGTGGGCTCCAGGCCAGGCTCCCGTGCTTGTGCTGGCCTGTTCTGAGGTGCAGTGCAGCAGATCTGCCAGCAGCTCCCCGTGTGCTGGGGGTGCAGGTGCAGAAGCAGCAAGGAGCACGTGCAGGTGTCAGAGGCCCCAAGCTGCTCCCCCCCAGAGCTGTGGGGAGCAGGGGGGACCTGGCCAGGCTGGGCTTGAGTTTCAGAGTGGGTGTGCAGCTTTCTGCTCTGCTGGATGAAGGTGTGTCCTGGCTGTCCCACAGCCACGTCCTGTAAGGATGTGATGTTTTAAAGAGGCTGTTTATTTGGTCTGGCTTTCCATTGATAATGCTGGACCCAGCTAACCAATTCTAAGGCTGTAGGGGTGATGAAGTTCTTACATGAAGCATTCCTGGTTGAACTGGAGCAGATACTGCCAGTCCTGATGGAAATGTTTCCAGAGATGGGGAATTGCCTGTTGAATGTTTCCAGTGGTCGCTCCTGACTTCTTACCCCTGGCTGTGCCTTGCAGTTGGACCTCAGTGAACTCTGTCCATCCCTACACCTCTCCTTTCCATGTGCCTGTTTAAGAGCTGTCCTTGGCCCTCGGTCCTCTGCTAAGGAGTTCAGCAGTTTTTTTGGCTCTTCCCAGCCCTTGGCACTTGTTTAGCCTTTTTGTTGGCAGATCCATCATCCCACACGCAGGATCCTCACAGGGATCCTCTGAGTGCCAGAGGGAATGCTGAGATTTCCCTCTTCCTACATCCCCCTTCACTTGTACCATTTTGGCAATGGCTTTTCTCTGGGTGGTTGTGAAGGATCCTTGTCCTTCCTGCTGGGACTGGGAGCAGAGAGCTGCTGTGCCCTACACCTCTGTCCCTGGGGCTGTGGTGTGACATATTTGACCTGAATTGCACATTTCTTGCTTGTGCTCAGCTCACCAAGGCAGCTGGGTTGCTGTGTATCAGGAACCCACCATCTTCAGTATTTACCACCCTGGAGCTTCCATGTCATCAGCTAACTCTATTGGGAACACTTTGGGCTTTCCCCCCAGGTCACTGCTAAAAATGTGAAATAGCCCAGAGGCACCAGGCAGATTTGTTGACTGCAGCAGAAACAGCCCTGCTCTGTGCACTCTCCCTGCTTAGATCTCAGACCGTGGCAGCATCAGCTCCCCAGGTTTTAATGTGTTGAGTGTGTCCCACAGTGCCAGTGGACCCTCTGACTTCTGAATCAGAATATCGTGTGTCACCCAGGGAAATGCTCTGCAGAAGTTTGGGTGTGTTGCATTAAGTGTTAACCTCTCCCAGCCAATCTTGTAATTGCATCAAAAAACCCATACAAGGCCTGTTTGCTTCAGTCTTTGTTCCATAAATGCACACAGGTTGGCACCACTGTTGCTGCCTGCCTTTGATCCTTCACTGATGGAATCCTGGAGCTGGCACATCCTCTTTCAACTGGTCCTGATGTTGCAGCAGCAGACTTCAAATAGTCCAGACTGCCTCATTTAACAAATAGCTTTTTCCTACATCTCTGAAACATCTTTGTACCTCATGGCGTGTGGAAAGTGCACGTTAACTGTCCACTGGTTCATCAGCCCTCTCTTTAAACACCCGGAGGTAGATGTGATCCTGACACACTGATTTAACAATGTTTAACTTTGGGAGCTGCTATTTAACATCTTGAGTTTCTGCTGGAATGGAAAGTATTTCAGCAGCATCCTATGAGGTGGTTACGTCACCTGGCTGCTTCCCAAGCACAGGCCAGGAATCTGTCTGCCCCTTCTGCAGGGCTGGTGACACCGAGTGCTCCCAGCCAGCCGTGGCTCGCTCTCGTTGTGCATACTGCTCCTGGGGCTTCTCCCTCTCCTCCCTCCCCGGCTGGGCAGCAAGAATACAGTGTCTTTCTTCCCACTGCTTTGATTGTTCTCCCTCTTGCTTCTTGCTGACCTCTCCAGGCTGTGAATGTGGCTGGGGCTGTGCTGGAGGTCGCAGCTGCTGGGTAGTAACCACTCCAAGCCTGCTCAGTGCCCCCTGGGGTCAGAGCAGATGCCAGCTCGTCCTCTCTACATTGGTGGATAGTGTGTGGGCTTCTGAAGAATGGAGTAGGACAGAGCAAGGGGGAGTCAGATGAGGAAGGGTTGAGGCATTTCTTTCCTGGTGATCCAAAGCTCCAAGAGTTGCTGACTTCACAAGGAGGGTCACAAGTGGTCCCCGAACGGGGTAAGACATCTGCTGCTGAAGGAGGGTGGTGGGTGGCTCACCTCAGAATAGGAAATGCTGCTTCTGAGGGACTTGTGGCCAAAAGCAGGCAGGGGAAATGAGAGCTGCTTTCTCATTTTGCTTTCAAGACAAGGGCTGGGCTGAGAACTTCCACAAAAGTTTTTTTTTTTTCTCAAAGAAGACAAGGTTTCCAGGACTTGAGTGTGATTTTTGAACAGCAGGAGCATTGTAGAACACTCCCAACCCTGTTGTGAAGCTGTAGGAAAGACCCCAGCAGGCTGCAGAAGGCAGCCCAGGAGCAGCCCACTAGAAGTCTGGAGGGGAGCAGCATATTCTCATTTATTAGTACAAGCAGGTCATGAGTCCCTTGAGTTGGAGGAAGGGATGGAGATCTCAGGTCGAGCAAAACCTGTTTCTCCAGCAGTCTCCTGATGGAAATGATGGCCATCCCCAGGATTTCTCAGGGAGACAGTGGAGTTTTGCATTGCCACTCTCTGCTGTGGCTGGTGCTTCCCAGGCCCTTGGCACGAGCCCTTTCTTCTCTGTGCTCACGGTCTTTCCAGGGTGCTGTCATGGGGCTGGTGTCTGTATCGATAAGAGAGCCCCCCCCTGATTTATTTTTAGGCATGAAACAGCATTTTGGATCAAATACAACCTCCCTGGTCTTGCTGCAGCTATGTGAGCAGGGAATAGCAGCTCTGACAGCACCCCATGATGATGCTGGTGGCATGAGCAGCATTTATTCCTGCTTCTCTTCTCCTTCCTAGGCCTCACTTTTCTTTTTTCCTTTTTTTTTTTTTTCTCTTTTCTGAAAAAAAGCTGTAAACATTAATAGGAACTGGAATGAATATCCAGGGTTCCAGGACTTTAACTCATTATTACCATAAAATGATGAGAACATGTTTTTTACCATTACTGTTTCCTTTGAATCAAAGCAGTCAGAGATCTCATGGGCAACAAAGGCTTTTTTCCTGAATTCAGCATAGTGCCAATTCTTTCTGGGGCAAGAGGAGAATTTTCTTCCTATATAACTTGAGGAAAATTGGAGACTGCAACTTTTGAGGATTTTTTTTTTTTCATTTGAGATTTTTCTCTGAGTTGGACCAAACCCAAGAGATTGTTTTGACCGTTTAATCTTGGGAAATACCCTCAGACAATTCTCTGAGAGAAAAGAGACACTGATTTAAAGTTAGTCTGATGTCAGATGAATACTCTGTAGGAGCACAGTTATTTTATTTTAGCAATGCCAGGTAAAAATCTTACAGAAAATGTAATTGAGAAGCCATGATTAGCTTAATTAGCTCCAGGGAAACTCTTTATTGTTCCCCATATGCCTTAGAAACATAGTATATCACTCAAAAGCATACATAAAAATCCCCATAAAGGTTAGGAAATGGAATCAAAGTGTTTCATAGCTCACACGATAGCTGTGTTTACATAGATCAAACTTCAAACAATGTTAAATTAGGTTGGGCCGAGCAAACATTTTCCCAATTTTAAGGAGCCTTTAGGTTGGGTGCCACTGTATTACCCAGCTCTTGTGTTAAACACTGCGAGGGAGGAGTCGTGTGAAGGGTGAGGAGCAAAACCATGCAGGAGTGCAGCCAGTGCCATCCAGGGAGTCTGAGGCTTCCCCTCACCACCTTTATTTCTTGGCATCTGGGGAAGTGGTGTCTAAGAAAAGGAAAGGAAAACAAACAAACAAAAACATTGTTAGGCATCAAAAAGAGCAGAGAGGTGAACTAAGGGGCACAGCCTGGCAGGCTGTGGGACATGGCCAGCAGCTGGCCCAAGGCAGGGCTGGAGAGTGCTGCTGTGTTTTGGGTGGAAATACACTGGCAAGCAGAGGAGTCTGTGACCCAGCATGGAGTCTTCCTCCAGGAGAGCAGCAGTTCCATGCACACCTCACTCGAATGCCTTCACTGGAGGCCAGTGTCTGCTCAAGAAGTGGGGAAACTATTTGTAGCACCTGAGGAATGAATAATTTGCAGAATGGCAGATCTTACAGGCTGGAAAACAGGCAACAAGGTATCATGTGAGCAGGAGACTAAGTCACTGTGTCTTGGAAAGAACCTTGTTCAGGGGAGACAGAAAAAAGACCTACTGAAACCTGGAGCTGCAGAATCAGTGCATTGCTCCTTCCACATCCTTTTCTTTGCACAGCACCTGAAAGGGCAACCTGTGTGAACACAACGTGTTCTTCAGGCAGGAGAGTCTTGTGAAGCTTTTCCACCTCTCTGAAGCAAGGTCTTCAAAGACAGAGAGCTCCTCTTTGCTGCAGCGGGTTGAAATGTCACCTGCCAAGGTGTCAGCATCTTCTCAGAGTCCTGGGAGATCAGCCAGGGCTATTGGCTTTGCTCCTTGGGTCAGGAGCTAGAGAGACCTCTGCGAAAACCCATCTTCTGGTTTCAGCTGGCCAGTGGGGCTCTTGGTGCCTGAGTGTAGGGTTCTGCAGCCCAGCCCAGCCCGGGCACTGGGGCTGGCTCCCCCCTCCCTGGTGCCCGTGGGTCACCTCAGCCAGGGAGGTGACAGGCAGGGCTGCAACAGGACGTGGGGCCCATTGGAGAGACACAGGCTTGGTGGGCGAGAAATAACTCCTGTTACTAATGGGGCAAATTCAAAGTGGATTTTGAGGGAATATCTGTTTTTTCAGTGTTTAGGTGCTGACAGGTCTCAAGGATGCCAAGCTCCTGCCTGCAAAGCTTTTTTTGCACTTTTGAGACCGCTGTCACACTCAGAGCTTGTGGAGACCCTGTGGTCAAGAGGATAATTTTTAAGGCTGAAACCAAAGCTGGCAATTTCCTTCCAAAAGATTATGATCCCAGGAGTGCCACGGTTGTTACACCTGCAGTGTGACAGGAGCAGAGGGAACAATAAATAGACATGTGGTGAAGGCTTTGACTCAGGCTTGATGGAGCAAGCTGCTCTAGTTGGGGACGTCCTTGCGTGCTGCAGGGGGGTTGGACCAGATGACCTTTTGAGGTCTCTTCCAACTCAAAGCATTCTGTGATTCTTTATTAATTTCCAATTGTCAAAATGCCCAGACCCTCAAGATTAATAAGAATTAAAGTGCAGCCTGAAGTGGAGCCCATAAAGTGGAGTAACGTGGATGCTTTGCTCCAAACGGTGTTTCTCCAGCCTGGATGAGTCCAGAGAAGAGCCACGAGAATGATCCGAGGGCTGGAGCAGCTCTGCTGTGAGGACAGACTGAGAGAGTTGGGGCTGTTCAGTCTGGAGAAGAGAAGGCTCCCAGGTGACCTTATTGTGGCCTTCCAGGATCTTAGGGGGGCTACAGGAAAGCTGGGGAGGGAGTTTTTAGGCTATCGAGTAACAACAGGACTGGGGGGAATGGGGCAAAGCTGGCAGTGGGCAGATTCAGGCTGGATGTGAGGAAGAAGTTCTTCCCCAGGAGAGTGGTGAGACCCTGGCATGGGTTGCCCAGGGAGGGGGTTGAGGCCCCATCCCTGGGGGTCTTTAAGGCCAGGCTGGAGGAGGCTCTGGGCAGCCTGATCTAGTGGGAGGTGTCCCTGCTCATGGCAGAGGGGTTGGAACCGGGGGATCCTTGTGGTCCCTTCCAACCCTGACAGATTCTGATCTGTTTTAGCAGAGGACTTTAGAGCCCTAATGGCTCAGTGGTTGGACTTGATGATCTTGGAGGTCCCATCCAACCTAAAGGATTCTATGATGGCTCTTGAGAAGATCGTGGTGACTTCTGAAGCAGCTGCAGTAGCAGATAATGTTTGTCAAGCAGCAGCAGCACACTGCACTGCCTGCAGGACATCTGCCCTCTCCTGGTGCTGGGTCTCCAGGAGCCTTTCTGGGGGAGCTGGGCAGGGTCCGTGCAGCGTCGGGGCTGTGTTTGCTCTCAGAGGTCAGCGGTGGTTTCCATCGCTCTGTCCCATCTTCCTCCCTGCCCTTCAGGGGAGCTGTTCCTGAGCACAGTGTCTGCATCCTCCCATGGCATGGGGGGCAGACAGTTGTGGGCTGGTGGCCCGTGCAGTGACCCAACGTGCCCACCTGTGTGGAGCATCAAGGGCTGGGGGCACGCGGGACGCTGCTGGGCATCAGACTCTTAGCTCAGGGTTTCTAAGCTGCTGATCTCTTGAGGCATTTCAGTGGAAACCAGCTGTTCTTTCATGAGCCTTCCCCTGCCCTTTTCCCTCCCTTTGCCCTTATCCTGCCAGTCCCATGTGCCAGTGATAACTCTCCAGATCTCCATATTGCTGCCACCACAACCGAGGGCACTATTTTGGCAGACGACCTCCAAAAAGAGACAAGAAGAGTAAAAGTGTGGAAAAGAAGATTAGGAGAAACATTCAGGGAACGACTCACAGGGAAGCTTCTCGTTCACCTTCCCCTGCTTCACCCCCCAGCGATGGAATAAAAATTGCCTGCCTTTGCCATGGCATTGCTGCTGGCAGTCCACGGGGCTGCTGCAGGGTGTGGTGCCTCCCCAGCCCCCTCGTGCCTGGAGGAGGTGAGGGGTGCTGCAGTTCTCAGGCACCTTCACCAGCACAGTGGTGTCACTGTTCCCATCCCTGTGCCAGCGTGGCCATCCCTCCCAGCAGCAGTGCTGGTGCTTTACTCCCAGTTGATGCAGGGGGAGTGGACCTGTGGCATGGACTGAAGAATAAGAGATGGGGCAACTACTAGTAACAGTATCTCCAGGCTTCCTCCAGTGCTGGTGCTTTACTCCCAGTTGATCCACAGTTGGACCTGTGGCAAGGACTGAAGAATAAGAGATGAGGCACCTACTAGAAACAGTATCTCCAGGCTTTCTGGAGCTTGATCTTCCAGCTGCAGCCATGCAAATCCTAGCCCTAGGATCTGCAGGGGGTGCTGGGGTGCCCGGGGGTGCTGGTTCTCCCTTAGTTACTGCTTCCTCTGCTGCTTCTGCGTGTGAAGAGGATTAGGAAGCCAGGAGAGGAACTTTATCATGCCCACTGCTTACTCGCCTTGCCACCATGAGTACAGTTAATTTGCAAATAGAGTGACAAATCTAAGCTTGTGTATCTTCAGGATACCCTATAATTAGAACTGGTCTGGGTTTTTTTTTTTTTGCTTCTGGAAAGGTTTTTTTGCTGTCTGGCTCAGATGGAAGCGATCCCAGTTTGGTTTTGTTTCTCTTGAATTAGAGCAGGGCTGCTCTTTCCAGGATTTCCCAGGCAAAAATATGCAGATGGGGACCCGCCCAACAGGCAGGGTGGTTCCTCTGGGGTGTATTGAGCCCAGTGCACACACACTCCCCGTGCAGCTTGTGCACACTCAACACTTTTAATCCTTTTGGGCTGCATTTGGCTCTCTGCACCTTTGCAGGGGCCACGCTGGGAATTTCCCTGTGTGCAAGGGCTGAATTTCTGGTGCTTCCAGCTGCAAGGCAGATAACAAGAGAGCATGAGAAGAAGGGCTGCGTGTGGGAAGGGAGTCAGAGCACACTTGCACAGCTGAGCAGAGGGTTCAGAGCGATGCAAACGCAGCTTTGCTGCTGGGTCCCATGTCAAGAGGAGAGGTCAGTGTGAGGCAGGGCTGCCCTGGCACGGCCGTGAGAAGGGGTCAGGAGGGCTTTGGTGGGAACCAGGACAGGGTTGCCAGGCTGGGGATGGGGTAGCAGGACACAGGACCACTGCTGCCACACCAGCAGGCTGTGTGGCACACGGCTGGGGGTGGGGGTGGGAGGAGATGGTGTTTCCATGGAAACCAGAGCCGTGATTTCCTGCACACCGATGTGCTGGAAGGCCAAAAAGAGCCGTGGGAGGGAGGGAGGAGCAGCCTGTGATGGGCAATACGGGCTCCCTGGGGAGCTTCATCTCTGAAGCAGAGCAGAAGGTAGGAGGACCATGAGCTCACATGCTGTCTCCTGAAGCTCAGAGCATGGCTGGGACCGGACCAGCCCTGGCAGAGGGTTCTGGGAGGGCAGCATCTATATGTGTGGGAGCCCAGCATGGTGTGTGCTCCTGCCATGGCAAGAGCTGCTTAGCCCAGCGTGCAGCAGTGCAGAATCATGGCAGAGCTCTGTGCCAGCCCAGGCAGCTCGCTCGTAGAGCAGGATTAATGAATTAGGCTGGGGGGAGCTGTGGCAAGAGCACTTTTGGTATTTGGTCTGCAGCCTCTGCCTGTATGCATCACCTCTGTATGCACCAAGACTCCTCCAGTGAGGCACCCCGGGGTGTGGGTACCCTGCAGGAGGGGTGGTGAGGGCAGATCAGGATGGGGTGAGACCCCAGCCAGGGTGGAGGTGACACCCCTGGAGAGAGCCGTGCAGGCAAGAAGGTGGGACACCTTCAGACAGCTGTTGGTTCCCGACACAGGCACATCTGGCTCAGGTATGGTGCAGAGTGGAAGGCTTCCAGGGGTCCCAGGTATTTCACCCTGCTGTGAGCCGACCTGCTGGATTCTCCGTGGAGTGCAGGTGTGCACGGTGGCTGCCCTGGGGGCTCTGGCATTGCCCTGGCC
>NW_008626769.1:38964-40610 GCF_000691845.1 Merops nubicus | reverse complement strand
ATATATATATACAATAAACAAGATTATTAGGAGAAACTGCACCACCCATGAGTGTAGTATTTCTTCAGAACTTATACCTTATTTGTACTAAGTGAATCTCTTTTCACAGGTTAATCTCTGACCACAATACACAGACTCTAATATGGCAAAAGAATCCAATACTTAGCAATAATTTGAGGACATGTACAATATAAGAAAGAGAAACTTATTTAATTAACTCTGAGCAATAATGTGATGGGAAAAAAACTTGTTAACTGGATTTTAAAATGTTAGCCCACACTTCATTAGGTTTAATTTAACTAACCATGTCATACAGAAGGCAATCTTAGCCTACACAAAATTTTGTTCTACTGTCTTTTGAGTACATAAAAAACTCCACCTCCTTTTATTAAATCAAATCCCACTTTTTAAAGAGAGTGTTATGGACATAGTAGTTTAGTAGTGTTTTAAAACAACATTACCAGTTGAAAGACATGCTTAATCATCCCTTGAGGGTTAAAGATATGGTAGGTCATACAGTTTCTATGATAGCAAACTTTAAGAATGGTGAATAATCTAAATTTCAAAGAAAAGTGGTGTAGACATACAAGTTAGGAAGTTTTAAGACAACTCCAAATAACAGCCAACTCAGAAATTGATAGAAAAGACATTCTACACTTGCTGTGAAAAATTGTTACAGCCTATGGCATTTAGTTCTTTGAGTATAATAATCCAAAGCTTTAATAATTACTATAATTAAATGCAATTAAGTTGTAGTTATTGATCCTGAAAAGAATTTTACAATTTTTATTTTGTTGCTTCTACCTAAAAATAGCATTTGAGGAGTAATTAATCTTTTAATTTTTTAAAAAATTAATAATCATACAACACTGCTAAAATAGAATAGCAAAACAGTTCAACAAAGCTTTTACAAAGCCATCCTGCCTCTAGCTGAAACAGCAGTTAAAGCTTAAAATCTTTTAGAAAACCAGTTACCTTAATCAAAAGGACATCACAAGGAGCTTCTTTTGTCTTTGTAGATCAGTGCCATTAAAACCCTAAGCCCCACCAACATTTACTGAAATATTCCTTTAAGGATTGGATTTGGGGACGTGCCTGCATTATCCATTTTCTTGTCCAGCTGTTACGGCTGTTCTCAAGATCAGTTTAGTACTGGTGTGTGAGATCTCGTTGCTCCCCTGATGCAAACGACAATGTCTCCCTACTAATGCAGAAGGCCAGAGAACACTTTTGCTCATCTCGCAGGACAGGACAGTTGGAAAGGCTGCCTTCTCAGCAATGGCTCTTCCCTTGGCACGTTCAACTTAAATCTCAGCAGGACAGCTTCACTGCAGTCTTATGCTTAGATTTATCTTCCCGGATCTGTTCTGTTTTGTCTAAGAAATTATCTAATGATTGACATAGAGATTTGAACTTGGGCTGCCACTCCCCCAGGAAATGCTCTACAGATGAACCATAAACCTGTCCTTCACTCTTTATTATTTACACAAAAAGAAACAGCTTCACCAAGTCAGAAACTGCAGTTGGTGAAGGCAAAGGCACCTGCCTCCTGCTTAGATCACATTTACTGAAGGCCCCATTTCAGGTCAGGTGAGAAAGGAGGAGCTCATGTCTCCCACAGCCCTTGTACTCCTCCCACTGTAGGT